>NC_083106.1:31979011-32283489 GCF_949774975.1 Lagenorhynchus albirostris | reverse complement strand
AGACGAAAAGACAGCCCTCAGAACTGGAGAAAATATTTGCAAATGAATCATCAGACAAAGGGTTAATCTCCAAAATATATAAACAGGTCATGCAGCTCAATATCAAAAAAACAAACAACCCAATCTAAAAATAGGCAGAAGACCTAAACAGACATTTTTCCAAAGAAGACATACAGATGGCCAAGATGCACATGAAAAGCTGCTCAACATCACTAATTATTAGAGAAATGGAAATCAAAACTACAATGAGGTATCACCTCACACCAGTCAGAATGGGCATCATCAGAAAATCTACAAACAACAAATGCTAGAGAGGGTGTGGAGAAAAGGGAACCTTCTTGCACTGTTGGTGGGAATGTAAATTGATACAGCCACTATGGAGAACAGTATGGAGGTTCCTTAGAAAACTAAAAATAGAATTACAATATGACCCAGCAATCCCACTACTAGGCATATACCCAGAGAAAACCATAATTCAAAAAGACACATGCACCCCAATGTTCATTGCAGCACTATTTACAATAGCCAGGACATGGAAGCGACCTAAATGCCCATCGACAGATGAATGGATAAAGAAGATGTGGTATATATATATACAATGGAATATTACTCAGCCATAAACAGGAACAAACTTGGGTCATTTGTAGAGACGTGGATGCATCTAGAGACTGTCAGAGTGAAGTAAGTCAGAAAGAGAAAAACAAATATCGTATATTAACACATACATGTGGAACCTAGAAAAATGGTACAGATGATCCAGTTTGCAGGGCAGAAATAGACACAGATGTAGAGAACAAACGTATGGACACCAAGGGGGGAAGCGGCGGGGGGGGGGATGAATTGGGAGATTGGTATTGACATGTATACACTGATGTGTATAAAACTGATGACTAATAAGAAAAATTCAAAAAAAAAAAAGAAATGAGACTCATAACACACACATGCACACACACACACAAAACCCCTGCCCCTGTCACTCCTAGCTCAGATTTTTCACCCCTGCCCTCTGCAATCATCACCCTTAGAATTGAAACATCTGTGTTACTCTGACCCCCACACCTCTTGCATTCTTCCTAAATAGTGTATGCTGACTTTTTCCCACTGCACATCAAGTCTCATTAGCATGGTCACAGTCTGAGCCTCATTAACTCATATCACAAGGAACGTGCCCAGTGTTCCCCTTCTTGGACCATAACCAACCTCCTGGCTGTCTTTGGGACCTTCCAGTTCCCAACCAGCCCATTATGTCAGTCCCTCCGTCCACACACCTCATTCTCTCAGCAACCAGAACACTTTGGACACTGCTCCCTCAGCACTGCCCATCATACATCTGTTAAGTCTTGGTTTAATGCCCCACTGTCAGCTTTGTCCTTAATCCTTGCTGCACAGAAGTGTAAGTATGTTAAATTCCATATCTAAGCAGACCTGTGTTATTTCATATTCATCAGTTACAATATAATTCTATTCAATGTAGTTTCTTCTAGCTGCTTAAAAAGTTCTTTAAATGGCTGCTCCAAATCTGCTGAGTCAATCCCTGATTCAATCCACCTATTCTGCTTTTATAATAATCAGGCAGTAAATTATGAAGATGCCCCTTCCAATCACGTCTCTGGTCATGCTGCATGTCCAAGTGGACTGCCTTCTTTCTGAAAAACCAAGTTTTATCTTTCCTCCAAAATCTGGTCCCTGTTAATATCCTCAACAAAGCTTTCAAGCTCTTGGCCCACATTGATCTTTGAATTCTCAAATTATTAACAATGATAGATTTACAGAAATGAAAGAAATCTTTACATGACCTAGCCAAATCATTTTACTTTACAGATGAAGGAACTGAAATCCAGAGAAGCAAGGAAAGAGTCTCTGGTCATGTAACTGGTTACAGACAAGGCTGCAACTCAGGTCTCTCCCTTCCTGCCCAGTGAGTAATTTGATAATATTTACAAGCATGCTTCTGATAATATTGAAAAACATGCTTTTGGACAAATGTTAGAAGGATAATTCTACTATGCTTCATACTGTCATTCATTCAGTACTTAAAAATGGAAATATTTTATTGGCAACATATTTTCATGCTAAAAGGAAATTTAATGCAAATATCCAGTTCCTATTTCCCTTGGTCATTTCAGGTTTTTTTCAGTCAATAACCATCTCCAGTTTGCTTTCTAGCCTTGCCAAAAAGCCTTAAATGGGGCCACCAAATAAACATCTGAAATGAAGATTTTTAAGTTTTATAGCATTTCGGTTTCAAATCAGGTTTACTTTACAAGTGGTTTTCATTTTTATTTTATGACTATATAAAAGGACAGAGTAACTAAAAATCACAATATTTCATTTGCAATCATTTCTTACACTTCTGAAGTGTGCCTTACATGCCTTAACTATTGTTAATTAGTCAGCAATGATTCACAGTCTTCAAGCTCATGTTATCTGTCGTCTTGCAATTTCTCAGTCCTCAATCATTTAGGTGGTAAATTCACTTTTGGGTGGTAAATGTCTTAAATCACCAGATTAGATTATTTACATTCTTTTCATACACTTATTTTTACTATCTGCTTCATTTACATTAATGTACCACCAGTTGACTCTTTTTAATGTTATCTTTGACTCCTTTTAATGGTATCTGAAGAGAAGACCAGAGTCAGAATCCAGAATACTAACTCATTTCACACCTGCAGGTACACACTACTGTACTGAATGCACTTCACCAGCCTTGAAAATCTGATGTTTCTATCCTTTGAAAAACTTCTCTCCTTTGAAGTTACTTTATACTCTATTATAAACACAATCAAAATGTGGAAAAAAGGAAGCAGATATTCTCCCAAAGCCATTCACCTGAACGACAAAATTGGGAAAGGTTTCAAAGATACTGGCTAAGTATCTTAATCTCTAAACCGATGGAGTAATTCACACACACACACACACACACACACACACACACACACACACACACTCCTCTCTTTGAAAAAGCTGTTAGTCACTAGTCCGTTTTTAGCTTGTTCCCAACTCTGCCTCAGGCTTTTAACTCCTCTTTCATCATTAAGGAAATATACCTTATTGAAGTATTTTATAAACTGTCTAAAAATTTCAATTAACTATTTTTATCTCCATGAAAAGTGTTCAGTAAAATTCTCATTATTACAACCATCCAATATTGAAGCAGTGTAAGATATTAGCTAGGCAAGTGATACACGTGAAGATCTGTATACACATGTCTACGACTTAAAGGAGAGAGGCCAGAAACTGCCTGCCTGTATTATTAACTATGTAATCGTGAATACAGCACTTCTGTCTCTGGCCTACTTCCTTACTTGTAAATCAAGGGAGCAGAGAATGCGAACAAAGTATCTGTTTAAGTTTTTAAGTTTTATGGTTCTAGGAAATTACAAAAGAATAATATTGACATTTCTCTATAACATGCCTAAATGAAGAAAATATGTTTTTCTTAAATATATGTATTTATATATGTATATATACATACATACATATGTGTGTGTGTGTATATATATACACACACACACACACACACACACACACACACATTGTTGGCCCTCAGTAGAGGCACTGGCTAAGACCTAAACTATGAATCCTTTTTGTTTATAACATCAGCTCATTATCACATATTATGTGTGGCCAACTGAATCTATAAATAATTCATAAGTTTTATTTTCATAAGATGTCGCTTCTACTTTTCATTTTTAAAATGGTGACAAAATTGCTAGTAAGAGAGTCAAATAGCCAATAAGGAATAACAGTAACAACAATCCCAGTAGCTCGCACTCACTGAGCCATCACCATCAGCCAGGAACTTGTTTAAACATCTGCACGGGTGTTTGTGCATTTACTCCTCACAACAACCTTAGCTACTGATTTGCCAGTTGAGAAACAGAGGGACAAAGTGGGTAAGTAACTTGACAAGATGACACCATAGGTTGGAGAGCTGCATCTGGACGCCAGGCAATCCACCTTCGGCTCACTCGGGTGGCTAACGCCTTTACCTTACAACCTCTAAGTAAGAGGCTGAGTGGCAATAGGAAGGTTAGTTCAGTCTGACACTAACCAGATACATTCCTCTGGAATTCATTTTCCACATCTACCATGAGAATGGCTGTTCGAGCAGCTTTGGCATTCCGATATCTGGTGTTATAATCTAGAAAATCCACACAAGTATTTACATAGACATCTAAAAAGACCGGCATTTCTCTCTGGAGCATCTCTTATAGCACAGTCACCTGCCTTCTGTCCTACTTCTCAGAAATCAATCTATAACCAAGGAAACAGCCTTGGTTCAAAGCCATAAGAGATATGAGAAAGTATTTCAGAAAGAATAAGAAGCAGAGACTCAATTGCCTTTCCTCACCCCTTGTTCCTTGGACGAGGCATGTAATCAATTCCCCTCCCTCTGTCCCTTGCCTACCTGTGCTGCCAATCAAACAGCTCTCCATTCCAGCCCAACTCCCACTCCACCTTCAACCAAGAGTCACCTCACAACGCCCTACTCCACCCCACTCTGCTCATGCCTGCCAACAACTGGAGAAGCAACTGTATCCCGTGGAAGGACTGACCAATAAGTAGCCAGGGATCAGTTTAAATGCCAGCTCTTATTTCTGCAGAAAATGTAAAGCAGAGCCACTGAAAAAACCCTGGTTAGTGTCATTGGGATCAAGCACTTGACCTAGAACATCAAGTACTCAATTCTCTTTCCTGGCTATCTTCCAGAAGAAGCTACAGAATGGTGAGAAAAGTGGGAGAGAACGGGGAGAGCAGATGTGGCCAAGCGTCCTCACATCTGACGCAGTTGGTCAGTGTCCCGGTAGTAGACAGGAAAGTAATAAATCTGTGGCAAACGCAGTCAATGTCTTCTTACAAGTGAAAGTGGTAAGGACTGTTACTTTTGCTTTCTGACCACTCATAAAGGTTAAATGACCCCCATGAACTGCAGAGGGGGCAACAGGTCAAATAACACCATAGCACCTACATCACTGGGTAATCCATTAAATATAGCTAAAGGTATTAGTCATTGAATTTTCACAAATGAAACCACCAAACTATCCAAAACCAACCAATGACCCTCTAAGAAGGGGTGTGTGTGCCATGCACACTGCATGGTTTATGAGTTTCCATACCCTTAGCAACTCTGTTAGAGCTCACGCTAAAAACGTTCCTTTTCCATCCTTCATGAAGACGGAATGAAAACATTCTACCCATCCATGTATAAATGCTACACTTTGTAGAACTTCAATATTAGATTGTTGCAATAATACTCTTTCAAAGGCATGGAAAACAAAGTGCTTGCAGCAGGCAGTTAACAAAGTTCATCAGGGATTACAGGCTCAGCTCCTTCCACCATCAGCTGGAAACCTTCAGCATCCACTGAACATCCATCAGTGATTCTAGGTTCTGTTCTTGGTTCCACCACCAGCTGGCTGTGGGTTTACCTCTCCTGACCTCCATCTCCTCATGTGTAAAAGAAAGAGTTTAGACCAAATGACACTTGAATTCCCTTAAACACAAAAATCTGTGATTACAAGGTAAAAGTATTATTCTCAACAATTATCTAAGAATCAGTGATTTATCTGAAAACAGATGAAGAGTTGCTTATACATTTTTCCAAAAAAGAAAAAAAGGAAAACAGGATATTCAGAGAGAATAACACCATTGAATTTTTATATCGTTGAACCTAAATTAAGTAAATCACAAGGCCAGATCTAAAACTGATTAAGACTACGCACTTCCACTGCAGAGGGCGTGGGTTCAGTCCATGGTCGGGGAACTAAGATTCCCATGTGCCGCGAGTTATGGCCAAAAGATAAAATAAAATAAAATAAAACTGCAAATTAAGAGAGTGTCAGGGTCCTAGTGCCAAAGGTCAAGTTTAAATAAAGTTACTTTTGTTGACATATAGTCTTCACTGATTTTTTGGTGTTGTTCATAAAAATCATACTTGCTTATGATTATGAGTAGCTAGTTTTAGGCGGTTTGGTGAACTCTTACTTTCATGAAGCATGACAACTTAGAATTCTGGCTCTAAAAGAAATAAGGTACCATTTTCAAGCCAGTTAGATTCTCCCTCTTGGTTAGATTAGACTTTGGTGTGCTATTTGTCAAACTCCCGGAGCTGTCCTAAAATTGAACATTGATGCTTGGGGAATACTCCATGGCAGACACAAAATAACAATGGTTAAAATATTTCTTAGAATTTTGTTACCACTAGGAGTACATTAAAAAGTTCACTGGCTTTTTCCCTGGACACACATCCCCGATCTTCTTGTCTGTTATTAATGCCATTCACAAGTAGCTTCTTCCAAGTATCATCACGTTTTCCTTGTCCTTGCAAAAACCTATGCTTCCAAATTTCACCACTTTTACCATCAGCCAGAATTTAAGCTTCCCACACAGTAATACTACCACCATCAAACTTATGAGTAATTTTAATGTGTGAAGGGAAAAGGGAATGCAAGGTAGCAATAGCTGAAAGGTCAAAAATAAAACTTGGGTACTGAGTGCCATCCATGTTTTCTTTGCCATGTTGGCTTCAAGTTTTCACAAAGATGAATTAAACCCATTGGTACAGGAAAAACTAAAAAGAAAGAAAGAAAGGTGATAATGTGCATACAAGAATATGAACTCAACCTGAGGGAGGGGCAGCTGGGGTTTTTTTCAAACTGTGCCCCACTGAACCCCAGGGACCCAGATGGGTCCGTTAATCTTTTTCTAAATCCAGTGTGACACATTTTTGCTCAAGCAAAACCAGACAGGTAAAGACATCACTCCGTCATATACAACACACTCAGCGGATGCCCAGCCAGACACAGGAGCCATGGATTAAGCTCATGAAATCTACAAATATTTCTCAATGACCTATTCTGCCCAGTCTTTCTTCCAGGCACTGGGGATACAATGAACAGCGCAGACAAAAATTCCTGTCCTTGCAGAGACACTGCAACCAAATACATCACAGTTTAGAAACAAAAACAGCTATACAGGGCATCCAGGGAAATACTGTGGAAACCTTAATGTAGATCATATATTAGACTATAATTATCTTACAGTAGTTTTCAAACTTGTCTGCACATTGGAATCACCTGGGAGCTTAAAAAAAAAAATTACTGGCGTCTTTGAGCCATCCAGGGATTGAGATTTAATTAGTCTGGAGTTGTGGCCTGAGCTTTGGAATTTTAAACTTTTTTAAATTAAAACTTTGAATCCGGATGTAAGACTTAACGTGTATCCTAATCCATTTTAAAACAGTTCTAGGGCTTCCCTGGTGGCGCAGTGGTTGGGAGTCCGCCTGCCGATGCAGGGGATACGGGTTCATGCCCCGGTCTGGGAAGATCCCACATGCCGCAGAGCAGCTGGGCCCGTGAGCCATGGCTGCTGAGCCTGCGTGTCCGGAGCCTGTGCTCCGCAAGGAGAGAGGCCATGGCGGTGAGAAGCCCGTGTACCGCAAAAAAAAAAAAAAAAAAAAAAAAACAGTTCTAAGTGCTTAAATATTCTGCAATAAAATTTGAGGAAACAAAATCAATCATCTAGTCCACTTGATCATCTTAGACAGGATGTGGTCCTGAGTATGAAATTCAACAATTTATAAGCAGAAAACTACTTTCAGATGATGGGCAATGTTTCAGAATTCACCAAGTGAATTTTTAATTTCAACTTAGTACAACAGTTTTACTCTAAACCTTTGTTTCAATGTTTATTTTTAAATGTTTTAAAACCATCCTATCTTTGAAAGAACAGTGCCTCACTGACATTATTCTGAACATTCACTGCTTCTGCAGAATGCTGCAGGCATAGGAGACATGGGGTTTTACCTATACTGGTACTAAAAATACACTTTAAAGTATATTTTAAAAATAAATCCTTAATATACATTTGATTTGTCCTAATTTGCCTCCTTCTCCTAAAGATGAAACAAAATGTTCCAATTAATATTGTACAATCAGTCTATTCCAGTGCCATCTGTCATCTGGACAGTTATTATTCATAAGGAAAACTGTAGTTATTATTCATTATTTATATCTCCTCAACTTGCTTTCTTTTTTTCCTGGTAAGAATACACACAACACACACACACATGTACTGAGAGAGAGAGAGAGAGAGAGAGAGAGAGAGAAGGAGAGAGGGAGGGAGGTGGAGAAATACAGCCGGAAAAGCAGACTGGAGCCCTAATTAGAAAGATACTCATACTTAAGCATGTACTCATTTGGAAAATATTTACTAAGAAACTACTATGTGTCAAGCAATGTGGAAATAATTATAAACAAGCCAAACAGGATCCCAAATTAATAGTCACATTGGGAATACAGACAAGCAAGCATGACACAATTAGGGCATTGCTTTTGCAAAGCTAATCTGATGAGCAGGATTAAAATAAACTAGACCAGGTTTGCATTCAAAGTGTATATTCTGCATAAGTAATAAAAGCAGATCCTTTCTAAAAATTAAATTTGATGGTACAGTCCTGACCAAGTTGCTTTCCATTTCATTTATACATCCTTTCCCTACTGTATTAGTTTCTTGTGGCTGCTAATTACTACAAACTTGGTGGCTTAAAGTAATAGCAATTTACTCTCTCATAATTCTAGAGACTAGAAGTTCAAAATCAGGATCACTGGGGTCAAGGTGTCAATGGAGACGAACTCCCATCAGAGCCTCTAGGGGATCCATTCCTCCCCTCTTGCAGCATCTGTTGGGACAAGCATTCCTTTGCTCGTGGCCTCGTTGACTCTAATCTCTGCCTCCATTTTCACATGGTGTGTGTGTGTGTGTGTGTGTGTGTGTGTGTGTGTGTGTGTGTGTGTGTGTGTGTGTGTGTGTGTGTGTGTGTGTGTGTGTGTGTGTGTGTGTGTGTGTGTGCGCGTGCGTGCGCGCATGAAATCTCCCTCTTTCATAAGGATGATTGTGATTGCATTTGGAGCCCAAATGAATAATCTGGGATAATCTCCCATCTCAAGATCCTTCACTTAATTGCATCTCCAAAGACCCTTTTCTTAAATAAGATTCACAGATTAAGATTCACATATTCCTGGGACTTCCCAGGTGGCACAGTGGTTAAGACTCCACACTCCCAACGCAGGGGGCCCCGGTTCAGTCCCTGGACAGGGAACTAGATCCCACATGCATGCCACAACTAAGGAGCCCACGTGCCACAACTAAGGAGACTGCCTGCTGCAACTAAGGAGCCCACGTGCCACAACTAAGACCTGGTGCAACCAAATAAATAAATATTAAAAGAAAAAATTTCAGAGACAGGAGAAGATGGCGGAAGAGTAGGACGCGGAGATCACCTTCCTCCACACAGATACATGAGAAATACATCTACACGTGGAACTGCTCCTATACAACACCCACTGAACAGTGGCAGAAGACCTCAGACCTCCCAAAAGGCAAGAAACTCCCCACGTACCTGGGTAGGGCAAACGAAAAAAGAATAAACAGAGACAAAAGAATAGGGACAGGTCCTGCACCAGTGGGAGGGAGCTGTGAATGAGGAAAGGTTTCCACACACTAGGAAGCCCCTTCGTGGGCAGAGACTGCGTGTGGCGGAGGGGGAAGCTTCGGAGCCACGGAGGAGAGCGCAGCCACAGGGGTGCGGAGGGCAAAGTGGAGAGATTTCCGCACAGAGGATCGGTGCCGACCAGCACTCACCAACCAGCCCGAGAGGCTTGTCTGCTCACCTGCCGGGACAGGCGTGGGCTGGGAGCTGAGGCTCGGGCTTTGGAGGTCAGATCCCAGGGAGATGACTGGGGTTGGCGGCGTGAACATAGCCTGAAAGGGTTAGTGCGCCACGACTAGCCAGGAGGGAGTCCGGGAAAAGTCTGGAGCTGCCAAAGAGACAAGAGACTTCTTCTTGCCTCTTTGCTTCCTGGTGCGTGAGGAGAGGGGATTAAGAGTTCTGCTTAAAGGAGTTCCAGAGACGGGCGCAAGCCGCGGCCAAAAGCGCGGACCCCAGAGATGGGCATAAGACGCTAAGGCTGCTGCTGCCGCCACCAAGAAGCCTGTGTGCGAGCACAGGTCACTATCCACACCTCCCCTTCCGGGGAGCCTGTGCAGCCCGCCACTGCCAGGGTCCCGGGATCCAGAGACAACTCCCCCGGGAGAACATACGGCGCGTCTCAGGCTGGTGCAAGGTCACGCCGGCCTCTGCCGCCGCAGGCTCACCCCGCACTCCATGCCCCTCCCTCCCCCGGCCTGAGTGAGCCAGAGCCCCCGAATCAGCGGCTCCTTTAACCCCATCCTGTCTGACCGAAGAACAGACGCCCTCAGGCGACCTACACGCAGAGGCGGGGCCAAATCCAAAGCTGAACTCCGGGAGCTGTGCGAACAAAGAAGAGAAAGGGAAATCTCTCCCAGCAGCCACAGGAGCCGCGGATTAAATCTCAACAATCAACCTCATGTACTCTGCATCTGTGGAATACGTGAATAGACAACGAATCATCCCAAATTGAGGAGGTGGACTTCGGGAGCAAGATGGATTATTTTTTCCCCTTTTCCTCTTTTTGTGAGTGTGTATGTGTATGCTTCTGTGTGAGATTTTGTCTGTATAGCTTTCCTTTCACCATTTGTCCTAGCATTCTGTCCGTTCGTTTTTTTTGTTTGTTTGTTTGTTCTTACTTTTTAAAATGTTTTTCTTAATAATTATTTTTTATTTTAATAACCTTTATTTTATCTTACTTTATTTTTATTTTATCCTCTTTCTTTCTTTCTTTTTAATTTTTTCTCCCTTTTATTCTGAGCTGTGTGGAGGACAGTCTCTTGGTGCTCCAGGCAGGCTTCAGGGCTGTGGCTCTGAGGTGGGAGAGCCAACTTAAGGACACTGGTCCACAACAGACCTCCCAGGTCCACGTAATATCAAATGGCGAAAATCTCCCAGAGATCTCCATCTCAACTCCAACACCCACCTTCATTCAATGACCAGCAAGCTACAGTGCTGGACACCCTATGCCAAACAACTAGCAAGATAGGAACACAGCCCCATCCATTACCAGAGAGGCTGCCTAATATAATAATAAGGCCACAGACACCCCAAAACACACCACCAGACGTGGACCTGCCCACCAGAAAGACAAGATCCAGCCTCATCCACCAGAACACAGGCACTAGTCCCTCCACCAGGAAATCTACACAACCCACTGAACCAACCTTAGCCACTGGGGACAGACACCAAAAACAACGGGAACTACGAACCTGCAGCCTGCAAAAAGGAGACCCCAAACACAGTAAGATAAGCAAAATGAGAAGACAGAAAAACACACAGCAGATGAAGGAGCAAGGTAAAAACCCACCAGACCTAACAAATGAAGAGGAAATAGGCAGTGTACCTGAAAAAGAATTCAGAACAATGATAGTAAGGATGATCCAAAATCTTGGAAATAGAATAGAGAAAATGCAAGAAACATTTACCAAGGACCTAGAAGAACTAAAGAGGAAACAAGCAATGATGAACAACGCAATAAATGAAATTAAAAATACTCTAGAAGGGATCAATAGCAGAATAACTGAGGCAGAAGAACGATAGGTGACCTGGAAGATAAAACAGTGGAAATAACTACTGCAGAGCAGAATAAAGAAAAAAGGAAGAAAAGAACTGAGGACAGTCTCAGAGACCTCTGGGACAACATTAAATGCACCAACATTCGAATTATAGGGGTCCCAGAAGAAGAAGAGAAAGAGAAAGGGACTGAGAAAATATTTGAAGAGATTATAGTTGAAAACTTCCCTAATATGGGAAAGGAAATAGTTAATCAAGTCCAGGAAGCACAGAGAGTCCCATACAGGATAAATCCAAGGAGAAACATGCCAAGACACATATTAATCAAACTATCAAAAATTAAATACAAAGAAAACATATTAAAAGCAGCAAGGGAAAAGCAACAAATAACACACAAGGGAATCCCCATAAGGTTAACAGCTGATCTTTCAGCAGAAACTCTGCAAGCCAGAAGGGAGTGGCAGGACATATTTAAAGTGATGAAGGAGAAAAACCTACAACCAAGATTACTCTACCCAGCAAGAATCTCATTCAGATTTGATGGGGAAATTAGAACCTTTACAGACAAGCAAAAGCTGAGAGAGTTTAGCACCACCAAACCACCTTTACAACAAATGCTAAAGGAACTTCTCTAGGCAAGAAACACAAGAGAAGGAAAAGACCTACAATAACAAACCCAAAACAATTAAGAATATGGGAAAAGGAACATACATATTGATAACTACCTTAAATGTAAATGCATTAAGTGCTCCCACCAAAAGACACAGACTGGCTGAATGGATACAAAAACAAGACCCATATATATACTGTCTACAAGAGACCCACTTCAGACCTAGGGACACATACAGACTGAAAGTGAGGGGATGGAAAAAGATATTCCATGCAAATGGAAATCAGAAGAAAGCTGGAGTAGCAATTCTCATATCAGACAACACAGACTTTAAAATAAAGACTATTACAAGAGACAAAGAAGGACACTACATAATGATCAAGGGATCAATCCAAGAAGAAGATATAACAATTGTAAATATTTATGCACCCAACATAGGAGCACCTCAACACATAAGGCAAATACTAACAGCCATAAAAGGGGAAATTGATAGTAACACAATCATAGTAGGGGACTTTAACACCCCACTTTCACCAATAGACAGATCATCCAAAATGAAAATAAATAAGGAAACACAAGCTTTAAATGATACATTAAATAAGATGGACTTAATTGATATTTATAGGACATTCCATCCAAAAACAACAGAATACACATTTTTCTCAAGTGCTCATGGAACATTCTCCAGGATAGATCATATCTTGGGTCACAAATCTAGCCTTGGTAAATTTAAGAAAACTTAAATCGTATCAAGTATCTTTCCCGACCACAACGCTATGAGACTAGATATCAATTACAGGAAAAGATCTGTAAAAAAAATACAAATACATGGAGGCTAAACAATACACTACTTAATAACGTAGTGATCACTGAAGCAATCTAAGAGGAAATCAAAAAATACCTAGAAACAAATGACAATGGAGACACGACGACCCAAAACCTATGGGATGCAGCAAAAGCAGTTCTAAGAGGGAAGTTTACAGCAATACAATCCTACCTTAAGAAACAGGAAACATCTCAAATAAACAACCTAACCTTGCACCTAAAGCAATTAGAGAAAAAAGAACCAAAAAACCCCAAAGTTAGCAGAAGGAGAGAAATCATAAAGATCAGATCAGAAAGAAAGGAAAAAGAAATGAAGGAAACGATAGCAAAGATCAATAAAACTAAAAGCTGGTTCTTTGAGAAGGTAAACAAAATTGAGAAACCACCAGCCAGACTCATCAAGAAAAAAAGGGAGAAGACACAAATCAATAAAATTAGAAATGAAAAAGGAGAAGTAACAACTGACACTGAGAAATACAAAGGATCATCAGAGATTACTACAAGCAACTCTATGCCAATAAAATGGACAATCTGGAAGAAATGGACAAATTCTTAGAAATGCACAACCTGCCAAGACTGAACCAGGAAGAAATAGAAAATATGAACAGACCAATCACAAACACTGAAATTGAAACTGTGGTTAAAAATCTTCCAACAAACAAAAGCCCAAGACCAGATGGCAAATTCTATCAAACACTTAGAAAAGAGCTAACACCCATCCTTCTCAAAGTCTTCCAAAATATAGCAGAGGGAGGAACACTCCCAAACTCATTCTATGAGGCCACCATCACCCTGATACCAAAACCAGACAAAGATGTCACAAAGAAAGAAAACTACAGGCCAATATCACTGATGAACATAGATGCAAAACTCCTCAACAAAATACTACCAAACAGAATCCAACAACACATTAAAAGGATCATACACCATGATCAAGTGGGGTTTATTCCAGGAATGCAAGGATTCTTCAATATACGCAAATCAATCAGCGTATACACCATATTAAAAAACTGAAGTAGAAAAACCATATGATCATGTCAATAGATGCAGAGAAAGCTTTCAACAAAATCCAACACCCATTTATGATAAAAACCCTGCAGAAAGTAGGCATAGAGGGAACTTTCCTCAACGTAATAAAGGCCATATATGACAAACCCACAGCCAACATCATCCTCAATGGTGAAAAACTGAAACCAGTTCCACTAAGATCAGGAGCAAGACAAGGTTGCCCACTCTCATTACTCTTATTCAACATAGTTTTGGAAATTTCAGCCACAGCAATCAGAGAAGAAAAAGAAATAAACGGAATCCAAATTGGAAAAGAAGAAGTAAAGCTGTCACTGTTTGCAGATGACATGATACTATACATATAGAATCCTAAAGATGCTACCAGAAAACTACTAGAGCTAGTCAATGAATTGGTAAAGTTGCAGGATACAAAATTAATGCACAGAAATCTCTGGCATTCTTATACACTAGTGATGAAAAATCTGAAAGTGAAATTAAGAAAACACTCCCATTTACCACTGCAACAAAAAGAATAAAATACCTAGGAATAAACCTACCTAAGAAGACAAAAGACCTGTATGCAGAAAATTATAAGACACTGATGAAAGAAATTAAAGATGATACAAATAGATGCAGAGATATACCGTGTTCTTGGATTGGAAGAATCAACATTGTGAAAATGACTCTACTACCCAAACCAATCTACAGATTCAATGCAATCCCTATCAAACTACCACTGGCATTTTTCACAGAACTAGAACAAAAAATTTCACGATTTGTATGGAAACACAAAAGACCCCGAATAGCCAAAGCCATCTTGAGAATGAAAAACGGAGCTGGAGGAATCAGGCTTCCTGACTTCAGACTATACTATAAAGCTACAGTAATCAAGACAGTATGGTACTGGCACAAAAACAGAAATATAGATCAATGGAACAGGACAGAAAGCCCAGAGATAAACTCACGCACATATGCTCATCTTATCTTTGATAAAGGAGGCAAGGATATACAGTGGAGAAAAGACAGCCTCTTCAGTAAGTGGTGCTGGGAAAACTGGACAGGTACATGTAAAAGTATGAAATTAGAACACTCCCTAACACCATACACAAAAATAAACTCAAAATGGATTCAAGACCTAAATGTAAGGCCAGATACTATCAAACTCTTAGAGGAAAACATAGGCAGGACACTCTATGACATAAATCACAGCAAGATCCTTTTTGACCCACCTCCTAGAAAAATGGAAATAAAACCAAAAATAAACAAATGGGACCTAATGAAACTTCAAAGCTTTTGCTGAGCAAAGGAAACCATAAACAAGACTAAAAGACAACCCTCAGAATGGGAGAAATATTTCCAATGAAGCAACTGACAAAGGATTCTTCTCCAAATTTTACAAGCAGCTCATGCAGCTGAATAACAAAAAAACAAACAACCCAATCCAAAAATGGGCAGAAGACATAAATAGACATTTCTCCAAAGAAGATATACAGATTGCCAACAAACACATGAAAGAATGCTCAACATCATTAATCATTAGAGAAATGCAAATCAAAACTACAATAAGATATCATCTCACACCGATCAGAATGGCCATCATCAAAAAATCTAGAAACAATAAATGCTGGAGAGGGTGTGGAGAAAAGGGAACACTCTTGCACTGTTGGTGTGAATGTAAGTTGATACAGCCACTGTGGAGAACAGTATGGAGGTTCCTTAAAAAACTACAAAAACATGACCATTTGACCCAGCAGTCCCACTACTGGGCATATACCCTGAGAAACCCATAATTGAAAGAGTCATGTACCAAAATGTTCACTGCAGCCCTATTTACAATAGCCAGGACATGGAAGCAAACATCAACAGATGAATGGATAAAGAAGATGTGGCACATATATATAATGGAATATTACTCAGCCATAAAAGGAAACGAAATTGAGTTATTTGTAGTGAGGTGGATGGACCTAGAGTCTGTCATACAGAGTGAAGTAAATCAGAAAGAGAAAAACAAATACCGTGTGCTAACACATATATATGGAATCTAAGGGAAAAAAAAAAAGGTCGTGAAGAACCTAGGGGTAAGACGGGAATAAAGACACAGACCTACTAGAGCATGGACTTGAGGATATGGGGAGGGGGAAGGGCAAGCTGTGACAAAGTGGGAGAGTGGCATGGACATACATACAATACCAAACGTAAAATAGATACCTAGTGGGAAGTAGCCGCATAGCACAGGGAGATCAGCTAGGTGGTTTGTGACCATCTAAAGGGGTGGGATAGGGAGGGTGGGAGGGAGGGAGACTCAAGAGGGAAGAGATATGGGAACATATGTATATGTATAACTGATTCACTTTGTTATAAAGCAGAAACTAACACACCATTGTAAAGCAAGTATACTCCAATAAAGATGTTAAAAAAAAATTTCACAGATTCCAGGAATTAAGACCATAAATCTGACTACCACACCTACCTAGAAAGCCTAAGAGTGAAAAAGCACAACAAGAAACAAAGCCAACTGACTAAACCAGAGCATTTACAGATCTGCTCCAAACACATCTAGATAACAAGTTTACCTGCCTCTATACAGGTCCCTAAATGAAGATGGTTTACTCTTCTGCTATATGTATGTGTGTATGGTGAGCATCTAATTACATCATATTAGAAAGCACCATACAAGTTCAAAGTAATATTAGTTTTTTTTTTCCCTCTCTTCTGCCTCCTCAGCCATAACCTCAAATATCCTTACAAAACAGCTCCTGTACCTTTCACTCTCCCATTTCAGGACGTGGCTTGATTTTTCACTACACTGAGTATGGGAAGAAAAAGCCCAAAAAAGTTCAGTAAGGCAACCCAACACAGGGCCGGTCCTCAGGAGTCTGTAGGACCAGAGGTGAACCTGGGCAAAGCCAAAGCCTGGTCTGGTGGAACTCTCAAGCTGGAACCTTTGTAGTCTCTAGAATGGGAAAAGTGGCATGGCAATTCACTCTGGGGACAATCTACTTAGTCACTTTTCCCTAATTACAAAAGTAAGTCTTGACTAAAGACGCTGAGAAGTCTAAGGCCAAAACTGTATGGACAAGAAGAATGGTCCAGAGAAACTGAAGATTTCCAGGCAAATCACTGAGGAACCTTTCTGCCTTTTGCACTTCAGCAGTTGCAATAACACAGGATAGGCCACATCATTGCTGACCAAGCTATTTGAGTAGAACCATATGATAGACCATCATAATCCTGACTTGTCTCATTCTCTAGTGACCTGGATATGGAGAATTTCTACTCTTCCACAGTCCACTAAGCAGTGATCCTTAGCGAAAATTCTTACTCATAAGTATTTCTTTTTGTTTCTTTTTATATTTTCTGTTTTGCTTTGTTTTGTTATTTTTTTTCCTTCAGAAGTATTTCTTAATACTGTTAATAAATAAGGGTGGGCTCTAAAAATGAAAACATCCTGATGTAGAAAATGTAACATGAACCACAATTACTTATATACAAGCTCCACCTACTTGTTTCTCACTCCAGATCTGCACTAGTGTATAAATACAATCCTTAGCCTCTGGAGCAAAAATAAAAACACCACCTTATATGCTATGATGCCATTAGCACACATCATGCATTTTTATCAAAGAAAAACATACTCATAATAATGCACTTTTATCAAAGGACATAGCTTGCTAATATTATTATCTCTTACTGGCTGTCTTATTTCTTTATCTCTCCCCCTTCCGCTTCTTTTCTTGTTTACTGCTATAGCTTAAAGTAGTTATTCCCAGACTTGTATACTAGAAAAAAAAATTTGTTTTTAATTTGGGGTGGAGAGTATCAACACAGAGTTGCAAACTTTTTATTAGCCAAGTACATTTTTTTAATAAACTGTATCTATTTGCACTAGCTTTATTTCATTAAAGACACCTGATCACATAAAAGAACACGTGATCACATTCATTCAAGTATCAACCACCAATATCAGATCCTTTCATATCTGACTAGAAGTGTGAATTATAGAACAAGAAGAAAAACCAAAAGACACGTAGGAGGAAAGAAAAACCTTTGTGGGTCAGAAATGTAATGGAGAATAGAGGGTGGAAATGGCAAAGACTTTGCTTATTTCACAATTTCCACTAGGGCCAGCACAGTTTACCTTGAACAATGCAATAACAAAGGACCAAGGTGTGTCTTTGCCTGGCACGGAGTGGATGAGGTGAAGGAGGATGTCACCGAGAATCTGAAAACGATGTAGAGACAACCAGAAACTAATAGAGAGGTGTTATCTTGTGGGAGTTCTGCTAAGAACAGGATGCTGAGAAAATAGTTATGAGAAAATTACTTTAAAGTGTGGATTGAAAAGAGAAGCAGCTTGAGGCCCAGAAACAGGCACTGGACAGCACTGAGACGGCTGGCTGGGGGGCAGCAGTTGAAAAATAAAGTACAGATCTGAGAAATTTCAGGGAGAAGGAAAATAGCCAAGCTCAGTAACAGACTCCATGAGGAAGCCTGGGGAGAGAGATGTCAGTGATGACTCAGACGTCACGAGTGGAGAACAGACAGACCAGCAGCAGGACTGCCAGTGACACTGAGGAAGTACCAGAGGAAATGATGCATGAGATAGCTAAGAAACACTATAAATAGTCACATAGCTGTGGTTTCTCCGGCAAAAATGCATGTGCGAAACATCCTGCGTTCTACACCTTGGTTAAAATTTAACTGGGAGAATAACAACATGTTAATGACCCCAACTGTTGCTTTAAGAGAGCACGTCTAGGAATGCATGTGTGGGGAAAAAAAAAAGAGGGAAAGTAAATTTCAATAGTGGCTGGCTCTGGAGTAGTTGTATAAGTGACCTTTATTTCCTTCTTTGCAGTCTTATTTATCTTTCCAAGTTTCCTCTAAGGAGAATGCTATTTTGTTGGAAGAATTTTTGAGGTTTCGTAACTGAGCATGTTACCATGCTGTGTTACTTTATAAGCTTCATGGACACACATGGAACACACACAAAACGTGTCCACCTACTTGAAGCATTATGGAGGTTTTAGCATACTAGGGCAACTCCAAATCACCACTCACACACCCATCATACTCACATACCCAACGCTGGATCATCCCGCCATCTGGTGACTTTCACATTTAACATACATCACATAGATTGGTCTCACTTCAGCCAAAGCTCATCATGAAAGCCAAGGAATGTCAGCCTAATATTCAGCCTAACGCCTGCCAATGCCAAGAAGCTACTATTGAGAGGCATTTTTCACTGAGATCTGTAAGAAGTACTTCTTAGAAGTACAGAGGATATCAGCACTAAGATTTTCTAGTATTAAATAAGGCACTTCCTGGTCATAAAGAAGTAGAATGGGTACTTCCAAAGTAAATTGGGCAAATCCAGTATGCAAGGGACTACAGAATAGTCATTATTCCTGCCTCAAACTCAGTCTGTGGACAGTTGGACATCATGCAGTCACTAAGAGAACAAACTCTGGCAACCAGACTGCCAGGATGCTTTGAACCCAGCTCTGCTCTACTACTTTCCTCGCATGTCATCTCGAGCAAGTTTCTGAGCCTCTGTGCCGCAGCTTCTTCCATTGCAAATCAGAGACAAAATTATACTGACCCTCACAGTACTGTGAAGTACAGGAGTCAACATTCACATACAGGATATTGTAAAGTAGATAGGACAGCACTAGGCAAACGCAGGGCACCGTGGGAAGGTTAGCTATTATTTATTTTTCATAATAAATATTATTGAAATATGTTGAAAAAGCTCAGTCTTCTCAAGAATTATACTTACATGCAACCATAAACTGTGCTAATCTTGTTGGTGACCCTTTGATACAGTTAGGCCATATTCAAAAATACAAAGTTGCTTTTTTTCCTTCCCACTTCTTCTCATTCCCTCCCTGACCTATATACAAAGATTAATAGAGCCCACACTAGAGTTCCTCAAAAGTAACAGTAACCCAAGAGTGAGAGGCTGAGATGTTTTCGTCCCCACTGTGTCATGCTCTTCCCTGCTCAAGCCTTTCCCTAGGAAACCAAGGAAACGTCTTTGACTCAACAATCCAGTATGCTGGCAACAACTTTCAAAATGAAAAACAAGTTGACTCACTGTTTAAAAAAAAAAAAAAAAAAAAGTCTGTGCTAAAGGAAAATTAAGTAAACATATATTTTACAAAAAGCTATAATAACTAGCTCTCCTGCAGAGCAGTGCAGCCTCTCAGAATTCAACTCTTGAGTATTTCTTCAAGTCACCTCTCTAGATAATGAATCTTGTCCATTTGTGTATTAAGGGCCATCACAAACTGAAATACTAACTCCCACTAGAGCCAAACCCCACTACCAGTGGTTGGTTCTGTCATTTGCACTTGCCCTCTGCAGCCTGGCCTGCTCATCTCCTAGTGAGCTTGTCTCTTCTCAGCCATTCACACAAGGCTCCCTGAGCAGTCCACAGGTGATTATCAGGGAGCCCTGGAAAGCCCACCCCACCTCAAAATCTGGCCAATGACAGTAGCTTCTAGCCTGGCACTCCACCAATAAGATGCCAGGCCAGAGGTTCCCTGTCAGGTAAGCTGCCAAGTGCCAGAGGCTTACGCAGAATTTCCTTGGCCCCTCACAGGGAGCTAGTGTCTTCCAAGCTCAGCCTCTTCCCTGGGATACTAAGGAAGCCAACCACCTGGATATGAGCTGAACGCTTCCAAAATCCTCAGAATTGCAACCACAGAAATATTTATACAGACTTCTGGCTTTCTCCATATTCACATTTCTTTCAGAAGTCAGGGGAGTCGCCATGTCAACTTTCACTAAACTGTCTCCCTAAAAAACTATTCTTTATAAGCACACAGCTTCATCACTTCAAGACAATTGGCTGCAGGTGCCGGGCAGGTATTCCCCGCTCTTGTTAGAGCCTGGTTTCTACACACCATACCTTCAGGACTTGCAACTCAGGTTCATGGATCTCAGAGAAACTCTAAACAACCACAGTTTCCAACCGTCCAAGTTACTGCAAGCGACAGACACTACAAATGTTAGTTCTGGAAATACTAGGGGTCTGAGGACCTACTGACAGAGCTTGTAGCTGAGACCTTATCCCACAGTCAAGAAAGTGTTTTCTGATTGTCTAGGGCTGACAAGCCATAACCTCTATCTTCTACTCAGGCACCAGGCAGGACTCACCAGGACGTTCGAGCTCAGGCTCAAAGCCCACCAAAGTCGCCCCAGCCTGAGGATACTTCTTTCATTCTCTTCCCTGAATATGGGAAGGAGACAGACAAGCATCTTTGTTCTAGGAAGTCAGACTTCACTATAGGAAATGAACCTAAAGGAACTACTTATAGTTCATACAAAATGCCATACTTTCTTCTTACCTACATCTTACCTGTGTTGACCATTTCCCCCATCTCCCCATCATATTTTGTCTCTCTCTGGATTCACTGACAGACTTATTGTGAGCTATGCTCATAATAGGACAGACAGGGGAGGAGACTGTCTAAGATGCCATAAGAGGTACAGTAGTGACCAAACTTTTTCTTTTATTTTTTTTCCCAGTTATTTGCAATGGGTCTGTGCGCTTTCTGTGGTTTACCTCATCTAATCCTCATACCGCCACTGAAACACAGCGAGGTTAACTTGCCCAAGGTCACATAATTAGTAAGTGATGGGTTCAAGGTATGAAACCATGCTGTCTCACAATCCCGAGCTCCTTCTTTTCACCACAATGCCATTCCATTACATCTGTCCCAGCTTAAGGGAACCAAGGGTCTATACTGGAGCAGTTGGCTATTCTGAAAAGTGGGCAGGTTACACGCAGCCACTGACTGAAAGTAATCCCAACTCCCCAGTCAAGGTTGACCTTTAAGGCTTGCCACAAATTGGCCTCAACCTCCCCTTCTTGCCTTTCCTTCCACCTCCTGTCCTCTAGCCAAACTAGAATCCTCATAGAACTAACGCCCATCTGAACCTCCCTCTCCTCATAATATATTTACTTTCTTCCCCCAAAGCCAAATCCTACCCAACCACTCCAACAAGATGAAACCTGAAACTCTCTTGGGTCCTTAGTTGACTGTAAGATGTCCTTCCTCTGCAGACATCCATAGCAGGGTTATTGGTTGGTTTGTTTTAACCTCTATTATAGTGACTGTAACTTCCTATAGTGATTGTAACATGTGACACGGCTCGTCATCCTTAGCAGAAATTTGAAAACTCCACAACAGGGTTTTCTCTCTGAATAGCACAGGGTACCCAGCATAGGACAGAACACAGTACCTGCTCAACAAACTTCATAGAAGAGTTAACATAGTACGGATTTTTGTTTTTGTTTTTAAAGATGTCTCATCATTGACAGCTGCTACACTGGGTAATGAAAACAAACAGAGCTGCTACCAGTGACAATGATTCCATCTTTTGGAGATTCAGGAAACTGATTCTAAGTGTGCTGCATCTAAGTACTGTCTAATATAAAAATTTCTATTTTCCTTCTACCTCCTTGAAGATCTCAATGTCACAAGGCCAAGAAGATGCAGATTCTAATTCTTCAACATCCAAAAATGTACTTGCTGTTACCCTTCCTTGTCTAAAATTTATTGAACAAACACAACCAAGGGGGCTAATTTTAAATTTCTAGAGGAATTAATAGTTGTTATCACTAATGATGGCTCCCCAGCCAGACCTCTGAGGCCTCATCAGCAGCTTAGGACAAATGTATCAATCTCTAGCATGAAAGACAAGGAGAAACCTGGCAGTGAGAGGCATCAGGTCTCCTCTCAGACGAAGATAGGAGCTTCCTCCCAGGAAGGAGAAATGGGCAGCTGTTGCTTTTGCATTTGAAAGTACCAGAGTACTTCCATGAAAGATACAGGAACGATAATCCACTTACACATTATTTTGCATTAAGATGTCCTTCTGGAGTAACTTCAGAAATCAGTGCAAGTGTGAAGGCAAAATATATACATACAGACATCTTTCTATTCCTCTTTTTCATCACTTGGAAAAAGCATACATTTTTCCATTTGCTTTTCGTGAGGACCTGAGAAAACAGCATCCCTGGAAAAACAATTCTTTTTCTACCGCCCTCACTCCTGTCATCCCAGCCTTCAGATTTTCATTCTGAATTCTGAAATTACAAAGAAGTTTTGACCATTTAAGTCAACTTGCCATTTAATTTTAAAAGGGGGCCAGTTAATTTGTTTTTAAAATAATTTCATAAATTTAAATTATGAATCTAATGCTAATAAGCAAACATACCAGACTACTTTGGCTAAACAGTCCAATTAATAACATTTGATTTATCTATTTATTTTTAAAGAAATTTTATTTATTTATTTTTGGTTGCATTGGGTCTTTGTTGCTGTCCACGGGCCTTCTCTAGTTGCAGTGAGCGGGGGCTACTCTTCATTAAGGTGCGCGGGCTTCTCATTGCAGTGGCTTCTCTTGTTGCAGAACATAGGCTCTAGGCACGTGGGCTTCAGTAGTTGTGGCACGCGGGCTCAGTAGTTGTGGGTTGCGGGCTCTAGAGTGCAGGCTCAGTAGTTGTGGCGCACGGGCTTAGTTGCTCCACGGCATGTGGGATCTTCCCAGACCAGGGCTCAAACCCGTGTCCCCTGCACTGGCAGGTTTCCTAACCACTGCACCACCAGGGAAGTCCCTAATAACATTTTATTAATCACAAAATCAATACAAATTTCCTGCCCATGTAAACTCATGTGTATGTGTGTATGTGAAATCACTGATACGGAAATTATAAGTAAAAATTAACCAAATGACTAATTCATGAAGCACTAATATTATCTTCATACGTGTGCAACGTCTAAAGTGGTACATGCCATTAAAATGCATAAAATCGGGGCTTCCCTGGTGGCACAGTGGTTGAGAGTCTGCCTGCCGATGCAGGGGACACGGGTTCATGCCCCAGTCCGGGAAGATCCCACATGCCGCAGAGCGGCTGGGCCCGTGAGCCATGGCCACTGAGCCTGTGCGTCCAGAGCCTGTGCTCCGCAACGGAAGAGGCCACAACAGTGAGAGGCCCACATACAGCAAAAAATAACATAAAATAAAATAAAGTAAAATAAAATAAAATCACTGCTGAATTAAATACATGCTTATCAGATATATTCCTGTAAATGTTATACTTAAAATGGATAACTCTTAAATATCTGCCGTGGATTGAGCAAAAGTGGTAGATTTTACCCTCAGCTCAAATCACCTGTCATTACATACAACATATAAAATTCTCCAAGTGTAAAAGAATTCATGTTCTAAATATAATAAAATGATGATAATTCAGACAGTAAAGAAACAGTTGATTGTTTACATTACTCACAAGTATAATTTTAGAATCTATAGATAAGGTTTGCTTTCAAACAAATAATTAATATAGTCCTTATTTACTTTTTATCCAAGACGTAATGCAAATAAAATATTAAATAGTATAAACACTTTAAAATGCTCATGCACAGGGACTTCCCTGGTGGCACACTGGTTAAGAATCTGCCTGCCAGTGCAGGGGACATGGGTTTGAGCCCTCGCCTGGGAAGATCGCACATGCCGCGGAGCAACTAAGCCTGTGTACCGCAACTACTGAGCCTGCACTCTAGAGCCCACGAGCCACAACTACTGAGCCCGCGTGCCTACAGCCCGTGCTCCGCAACAAGAGAAGCCACCGCAATAAGAAGCCCACGCACTGCAACAAAGAGTAGCCCCCGCTCGCCGCAACTAGAGAAAGCCCACAAGCAGCAATGAAGACCCAACACAGCCAAAAATAAATAAATAAATAAATACGTCTATATGTTAAAAAAATGTTCATGCATAGAGAAAAGGATATATATCTTTTTTTCTTTTTTTTTTTGGCCACGCCACACACCATCTGGGATCTTAGTTCCCCAACCAGGGATCGAACCCATGTCCCTGCAATGGAAGCTCAGAGTCTTAACCGCAGAACCCCAGGGAAGTCCCAGGAGATATATCAATAACACAGCATTATGTAGATTTGTAGCATTTAATATTCCTCTGAAAAAGAAGGAAAACTTTGCATACTATGAGCTTAAAAACATACGTCGCAAGTTAGAAGATTCATGAGATCAAATAAATCTTATATGTTTCACAATATTTGGACATTTTCTTAAAATCTCTGAAATTGTAAATTCACTTCAATGCTACCATCATTTTTGCAATACAAATTACTTGAATGACAGAAAAAAGATGCTAGTCGTACACGAAAACGCAGTGTAACAATCGCATTACATCTTGGTCATTTATAGATGGGGCTCAGTTTAAGCTGTTCTTTGATGAGTAACATAAGGCATGTTACAGCAGTACACAAAATCCTCACAATTTAACAGGTTAATCCTTAATTTAGTTCATTAATAAAAATGAGATGAGGAAAGAAGTAGTGAGTGTGTGTGAGGGAGAGGGAGTCAATGACCCAGAAATGGTCAATGACCCAGAAATGGTCACCTGCAACACAAATACACTAAAACTTTCCCTAAACCAGTCCTTGACAAAGGACTACATCCTTAAAGAGACTTCGGCCACATCTCTTATCAGCACGGGGTCCTTAGAAGCCTGGGGAACTCCCCTTAAAGAGCAAGCAGATAGGGACGGGAGCAGGGCGGGGAGACACAGTCAGGCAGATCTTCGCTTTAGCCATCTCCATGGAAAGATCTATCTAACCTTCAATGAATTTTGTGCATTTTAACATTTTGCTCAGGAAGCTAGTTTGTCCTAATGAAATTCACTCTTTCGATCACTTCTTCAAGATGCTTGGACTATTAGGATTCCAGGTGGAAATTTAAAGACCAACTCTCTCCAAGCTTTAAAAGTGACTGGCTAATGTTTCACAGAACAAAATGTTATGAGACAGTTTAAAATTTCAGTACGATCAATTAAAAATAAAAGGTATACCTGAAGAGACGCTTCCCTGGCCACGTCCCCAGGAAGCGTAATTGAGGAGATGTGAATTACCCTACAAAGGCACAAATAAATAGTCTCTGGTGAATACCTGGCCCATGTCACTGCGGGAATCTTCTCCTGCCCATCGTCTGTTTTCTGCCCAAAAGGCTGTTGAGAGGCTGCATACACACTTCCCTGTGGCCAAGAGCCCTGGTAACTGCTCTGCCCAGCAGCCTAATGCTCTCACTCCTGGTCAGCCCACGTGGCCTTCTGGGTTCTTGGCTTCTCCCGCAGGCCAGCTCTATTGCCAGCCAGCACCTCTGTAAGGCCACAGGAGCAATCGCCGCATACTTCCTTAACTGCTCTCCTCCTCTTCCAGGCCTAGGCCCAGTTTTCTGTTCTTGACCCTGAAGCCCAGGGCACCCCTCCTACCCTAGCCTGAGGCCTCTGGACCCACTGGCCTGAGACAAGGAAGGGCTGGGCAGCCTGGGCTTCTCTGTCAAATTTTCACACTGTGAAATGGTTTACTCTTTTCAAACTGCATGCTCCCTTCCTTCCTTCCTTCCTTCTCCCCCGAAGAGGCAGGTTGCCCATGGAGCTAAGCCTGCCTGAGCAGGCCCCTTTCTCAAGACTATCCCATCATGCTTGGTTTCCTCGGCAGCACAGGGTTCATATTTTCCTTCCCCCTTCCCTCTCCTCCCTGCACTGGGTCTGCAGACTTGGCTGCTTTGGAAGATCGCTCCATGCAAACCATTTGCCTGGGTACAGAGAAAGGGTATAATGTCAAGTACTGACAGCTTTAGAAGGCAGAGAATCTTAGGAGACAAATGGATTTCTTTGGGTGATGTGTGCATGCTTTCCTGTGTGGTAAAGCAGCACTGAGGTGGCATCCCAGGAAAGCTCTGAGTGGACAAAGAATTCTATTTTTGCTAAGATTAGCAATTTGTGGCAATGGGACATTTACGGGGACATGTCATGCAGGGACAGCTTGGCCTGGAAATCAGAATCTATTTATAGAACAGGTCTAGGTTTAGGACCAAGAATAAGGTAATCCCCAACCTTTGGCTTTCGGACAAGTTTCAAATTACTTTGCCTAAACGTGGAGAAGCTCCAGAAAGAGCTGTGGTTGAGTTGATCACTTGGTTAGTAGTTATAAACTAAGAAAATCTATTTGCTATGAAAAATATCCATGGCTAGAAGATAGTTCTAAGTATATACTGTCCAGTCAGCCAGCCCTCACCACCTTATTTTCAGTAATTTAATCAAAAGCGCTTTTGACGCTCCAAATAGGTCATTTTATTTTGAGACTTTTGGGTCTGTGGTAGGCCAAGACTTTAATGTCCTTGCAGCCCCCTGAAGTGTTTGGATGACTTTACTAAGTGAAAAGGAGCTGTTCATTAGCAACTGCAACATTTCCACACTTTCCCAGTTAAAAAAAATGGCTCGTTTGGATTTCAGTGGAAAATTCTCATGTGACAGAAAGGGTATTGAGACCACCTAGATAGCTGGGGAAGACCTGGAGACAATGTAGCCTCACAGCTGTCTTACTGTCTTACTTTTCTAGCACTAAGGAAAATCTGATTATTGAGCCGTTATAGAAAAATACAACCACCTAATAGCAATGACAGTGGTGATGGTGGCAGTATTTTATTTATTTTTTTTAAATTTTATTTATTTATTTATTTTTGGCTGCGTTGGGTCTTCCTTGCTGAGCGCGGGCTTTCTCTAGTTGCGGCGAGTGGGGGGGCTACTTCTCATTGCGGTGGCTTCTCTTGCTGTGGAGCATGGGCTCTAGGCACAAGGGCTCAGTAGTTGTGGCTCACGGGCTCTAGAGTGCAGGCTCAGTAGTTGCGGCACAAGGGCTTAGTTGCTCCGTGGCACGTGGGATCTTCCCGGACCAGGGCTCGAACCCGTGTCCCCTGCATGGGCAGGCAGATTCTTAACCACTGCACCGCCAAGGAAGTCTTGGTGGCAGTATTTTAAAGGTACATCTTATTACTGTGTCATGCTGGTGTCGGGAGATTTTCAATGCATGTGAAGAGAGTCTCCAGTTTACAAATGCCTACTGATGGAGAGAGAAGAGAGGTCCCGGCCTGGGGCTTTCTCCTTTACTTCCCCATGGCTCCTGCGGCCCCCAAGGCAGCATGGCATGTCCAGACTGCTGCTCTGAAAGACCCAGATCAGGGCCTGCCACAGAACACATGCCACCCTTGAACTGAGGCCCCACTGTCATTCAGACACATGTGCTTGGAAGGGAGAAAAACGATAATGGCCCCTATTCTATACCAGTCAGTAGGATGAAAATGACCAAGGTTCAAATCACAATTGATCTATATACAAGCTGCACGATCTCAGACCAGTTATTCTGTGTACATGAGCTTTCTGTTTCTTAAGATGTGGATGGTAATTCTCACCTAATGAAGATTAAACAAAGTCCATTTTAAAGGGCTTTGAACACAGAGAGTACTCAATAAATATTTTTCTTTTCCGCCGTGATACCATTTGCACCAGTTACATGAATAGCTGACCACAAAATGCCAGGAGATACTTCAAGGCCACACAAAATTATTTACTTAAATAGCAGAATTTAGTAAAACTATTTACTACTTCATTGCAGTAAATGGTATCTTGGGGTTTGAAAGCAGTTAAGGTTATCTCCCGAAGTGCCTATTTTACTCCTAAGTGAATTGCTGAGAATCCAGATTCACAGAAGCTTCTCTCAATATGAAGACAGCAGAGTTTTATTATATAAATATATATAAACACACACACTAACTACCAGACAACCAAACATTCTGTTGTAATTTAACTTGCTCTGCATATACTTCTAGAAACCATATTCAGCTTACAAAAGTTGGAAACAAATAATTTCTATGAACAGCACAGTGGTGAAGACCCTGATAGCAGATTGCCCAGGTTCAAGTCCCAGTCCTGCCACTTAGCTCTAGGACCTCAAGTGAGGTTCTCTACCACTCCCCACCTCCATTTCTCCATTTGTAAACTGGGAGTAATATCACCTACCTGCTTGGGTTGTTAAATAAGTTAAGATAGCCTCTCTAATTTAGTGGCAGCAATCCTTCCCTGAAAAAAACACTGGTGTTGTCCTCTTCTTTCAAGGAGAAAAAATAACATATAACACATCTACCCCAGACCCTCAACCCGTTTTCCAAAACAAAACACACAGCAATACTCCAATACACAATTAACAAACTATCATGTTGAATGTAAAATGCTTAAGTGCTGTTTACTGAAGATCAAACTATTAGTAAGATTAAGTGTTGTTTCCAAGCAGTGACGTGGCATATATCCTCTTGATTGACACTGGGTATGTTTTTCAAGATGTCCCCATTATACTAAAAATGTAACTCGAGCTATTTCCTCCACATTTGTGTTTAAAATTTCGTTATTGGGTTTGGAGGCATACGTATAAATTTTCCCTATAAAAACATAAGTTTAAAAATGTTGTATTAAAAGATGTATATTCTATAAAGCTTGAGTATTAAAAAGCAATAAACATTCTTACTGTGGAAATATGTTCACCAAGGGGAGATTTTTACAGGTATGCTTGTATCAATAAAACAGATAGTGGCCACAGGAGAAGGGTAATTTTTAAAAACCTATTACTACCACTACTACCAACACAACAGAAAAAGCCCAAAATATGTCCCTAACTCCAAAGTATACAATTTTTGAACATTTTTCCACTTATAAAGAAACAGCAATATTTGGGGATTTCACAAATTGTGTTCCCTGGAACATTGGTAACAAGTGTTATTAAAAAATAAAAAAGGCTCCTAGGTCAAATAACTTTAGAATATTTAAAATATGCTTCTTGCTACCAGTTTTTTTAGCAATTCATAAATACTAGCTAAAATATTATATGCTACGAGGCGTCTTGCAGTAAACTTTATTTACACTAAAATATTGGACCACGAAACTCCTTTTCAACAGAACACCTAGTAACAATATTTCACACACAATTTGGGAAACAGGGCTCTATTCCTTTCACTTATTTATTAAAGAAATTTTGCTTTAAGCAGATTAACAAAGTATTAGTCTCTCCTGAAATGTGTAAAAAGCTATTAGAACAAGCCTTTCATTTTAAAGACACATAGCCTGGCCTTGGCTTTCAAGCTTCAAGCTTCAAACTGAGCTCAAAAGGGATTAGTCTCTTTCCTTTACCTGCAAAATGGAGATGATATGATTTCCGATCAATAGTATAGGGACGGGAAAATTGGTGTAAATGTGTTTCTTAAATGACCTTAAAATCTTAGGAATTAAGTGATCTGACGAATAAAACATGACCATCATTGCTATAGACAAATAACTAAAATTTATGCAGCAGGTTCTCACAAAAACAGTGGCAGCTCTAAGCTGGAGACGCAAAGTATTTTTAAAGAAATAGATACATATTCTAATCTTCAAGTACTAATTTTAAAAAAGTTCCTTCCTTTAAGGGAAAAACACTCCCCCCACCTCTACCCAGAGTTCAGAGGGTGTCCTAGCCACTTGTTTTCCTCTTTGCTTTGAAGGAAGTGTGGCAAGAGACAAATCCATTTAAGTAACTGGTATAGTAAAGCAATGTCTCTAAACAAGAAAGAAAGGATACCCTACAGTGATGCTATTTAGGTATGCTAAGGCGCAATGATAAGAATTACTGGACGACTGCTAAATTTAACATTCTGGGAGTAGAAAAAGCAAGCAACTCAAATACTGGCAATTAATTTTTATATAGCCTCTGGGATGTTTTCCATATGTACTATGTGATCTCAAAAAGATTACGTACTCCAAAATACTACATCTGTGTCCAATAGTCCCTTAGAGTAAATATCATTGGATGTAAACAAACAAGGGCCTTTGGCAACTCTGCTGCTATCAAATAGAGGGAACATGTTCTATACAAGGAAGATCTCATTTCTCAGGACTCTGTTCTTTCCAAATTCAAATTCACTTGTGCCTAAATTCAAATTTAGCACTTTTGTGAAAAACGTTTTTGAGAATTAAGTTTTTTTTTTGTTTCTGGTGGAAAGAAAAAAAGGCTCTATACTAAATTGTCCTGCAGACATAAAACCCAACCGTTCCAAAATATAAAATATCCATCAATGCACAAATATAGTTGAATTCCTATTATATACAGGGTATTGAATCCATCTAGTGCTTAGGATTAAAAAAAAAAATCAAGCCCACCCTTGAGGCATTTATGTTCTTAGTAAATAGAAAAATTTCTACAGTATAAACTTGCCTAATAAAGCAAGGCAGAAGGATAAACGCACATAGGATGTGTACATGTACTAGTGGAGAATTTTAAAGTCAAGCTCCAGGGAAGAGAGGTTTCTAAGAGAAGTTGGCAATAAGACCAGAAAAGGCAGGTAGGGCCAGATACAGAGAGACTGGAATGATAACTGAGTAGCTTATTGCCAAAGATGACCTCTTTACCAAGCTGTGTAAGCCATTCCCTCACTTAGAGGTGAAGCCTATTCCTCCATGCTCTTGAATTTGAGACGGGATATGATTAATTGGCGAACAGAATATGGCCAAGTGGCATTGAGTAACTTCTGAGGCCAAGCCCCAAGAAACCTGGCAGGTTCCACCTAGACTTCTTAGAATGCTCACTCTGGGGTAAGCCAGCAAGAATGTAGGAAGTCTGACTACTCTGATTCTGCCATGCTATGAGGAAGCCCAAGCTAGTCATGTGGCGAAGCTGCACAAGGAGAAAGATGACCCACCAGCCCAGGTGTCAAACCTGTGCATGAAGACGCCTCTGATGATCCCCTTGCCTCAGCCCATCTTGCCTGACGGACCCCCCAAGAAAGAACTTGATTGTGATCCTCCAGAATCAAGACAGAAAATTGTTATTTTCTGTCTTGATTGTTATTTTTTTAAAATTGTTATTTTAAGTCACTAAGTTTTGGGTGGTATGTCACTAAGTTTTGGGTGGTATGTTACACAGCAACAGCCGACTGAAACAGTCACCTTGACCTTCAGGATAGGGGTCACAAATGGTGGATCCTGGGCCAGATCGAACCTGCAGACAGGATTTTGGGGGGCTTACTCAGTATTTTTAAAATTCTAGCTAACATTTTCTAACAAAACCCACATTCTTCTGAGGCCTGCATTTTCCAATCATCCACTTCACTTATTATATAACCTGCCAGGCCCCTATTGGTCCTTAAGTATAGAAACCTTTCTCTAAAAAATGGGAGCAGGGGATTAATACACTTATACAATTACCTAAATATATCCAGTCTGATGACATCATATAGTTATACTATAATCCAGAATGATTCAAAAATGCCATAAATCAAAAGAATTTTAGCCTGGATATACTGAAGCATATATATCCCCATTTTTAATAATAAATTTTAAAAATAACAATGATTTACTTAAAAATAAATAAAGACATCATTCAAATTTACTTCTACCTTGATCTAAATAACTTCTATCAAGATGATGGGCCATAGCTTTGACAGTATTATTTGGACCAGAGAGAAATGAAAAGACACACACTTAGTAACTCTAGTCAAAACATTAATTATAGAATAAGCTGATCGAGTTACATGTTTCTAGACCACCTATAAATAGCCAAAGTTCCTTTCAACTTTCAGTTGCCAGCTCACCTTTTCTTACTCAAACCAAATCTTAATTATTCAATAACAAATTATCTTAAAGTTTTATACCTCAAAAGGGGGAACCATGCCATGGTTTCCTAAATATGATACTGAAAACGCTGTTTCAGAATCCATCTGTATTATAATGCAAGCTCCTTCAGGGCAGGAATTCTTACATTTATTTTATACATCCAGCAAAAATCTCCACGGTTGTTTATTAAAATACATGTTAGGATTCTTTTAAATAATTTAAATTTTAACATTCTACATTTACATATTTTTAATGCCTTTCTAAGTTACCCAAATCTCATTCTAGGTAGGATTTCAATTTTATGCTGCTCATCAACAATAAATAATTCTTACTCTTTTTCTCAAAATATAGACAATGTCTGACAGACGTTAGCATTCAGAGATAAACCAGATCTCTACAGCCAACCCACCCAAACTTCAAGAATTCTTGTTAGTGTGAATTCCAATATTTTTCTACACAGCTTCCGTTTCACAGCAGCATGATGTTAAAGCATTTCCCAGTTTATTAAGTTAATTACATTTTACAGTTCTAATCTGATTCAACTAGTGTCACAAGAACATATATCAATTTCCATGTTCCTAAATCTTCCAAATAAACGACAAACTTAGACAAGTGCATACCCCCTAACGGAAGACGGGCACATGTTAAGGGGCTGTGGAAAGACATATCGTATCGGCATGTGCAGGGCTCTCATGTACCTTGAGAAGGACACCGTACCAGAGTAAGACGAAACTAAAGGCAGCAGAAAAAAGCATCACTGTCACGTCTCAATTCACAAAGATCCTAAGAGGCAACAGAGAACAGTCACCCCCAAGTTACTTGAAAATTTTATTTAGGTTTGAAAAATGTATTTCAAAACCTGCTGTTGGGAACTCAGGACACATCCTCCCATAGCAACAATGCCACAAATATATGGTGCTTTGAGTTTTCCAGCAGGTGAAAAGAACTCCGCGAATCCAGAAAATGGCACGACTGGAGAATCTACAGCTCTCTGGGATTTGATTACCATGTATGCTGTTTTTCCCCCTATGGAAAATGGCTACTGCATTACTCACTGGCATACATCTCCCTCCTCCCTCCAGTTCACTATCTCTTTCTTTCCTCCAGTTACTCCCACTCCCACCAAAAAAGTCCCCAGTCTCTTAGAGGTGGAAGCAAACAGCCTGATCCTGTGAGCCATTCGTAAGCAGGAGCTACCGAGCTAAGAGCAATTTGAAAGGCAGGTATGAGAGAGATTTGAGAAGAACTGGCTAAGGGGACAGAGTTTCCTAGCCTAGGCCCAGTGCACAGTAGGCATTTAAAGTTAATGTATTATGTATAATAATATGATGAAGAGAAAAACCAACAGTATAGTCTTTAAATGTGCGCACTAAATGAGAAAGGGGATGGGGCTCGGGGGAACTGGGTGGTGACCTGGACCATGGATATCACACCCTCAGCTTAGCTCTGCTCCGTGAAACATCACTTTTAGGTTATAAGATCAAGAGATGTTCAGGGACTTCCCTGGTTGTCCAGTGGTTAGGACTCCACGCTTCCACTGCAGGGGGCAGTTTCCCAACCAGTTTCAATCCCTGGTCAGGGAACTAAGATCCCAAAAGCCGCAGGGCGTGGGCAAAAAAAAAAAAAGAGAGTTGTTCAGAAACTACACAAATATATTTTAAGGGAGAAAAAGCGTAAAAATTATCCTGTCTTCAAAAACTTTAGGTATGGTGATACACTAGTACTTTTACCTACAAGTGTTCAAATAACCTAAAGTCAATTCGGTCTTTGAGGAACATGAGAAAATAACTTTTCCTTGCTCTAAACAAGATGATTTCCCATCTTATTAAGAGTCACAAACGATTTAGAAATTTATATCCACCCAAACTACACAAAGCTGTTTAAAACAGTCACCTGTGCCTAACAGGGGTTCAATACCTTTAAGCCCTTTTTAAGATACTGTTTTGGTATTCTTAGTAGTTATTAACATTAATATAATCTGAGATATTTTTATAAATATCTTAAACTAATTCCACAATATTATTTTTCAAATTAAGAAGTTATATTGTATATGTATTAAAGCAAGCATCCTTTTCCCGAACCACTTACAAATCAATTTCAAAAATGCTTTCTAACAGTATTTCCAAATTAATTCACCCACAGGTCTTTGACTGCCCTGCATCATCACAGACAATCACAGCGCTTTATGTCAAGCACTGTTTTAAGTACGTTACATATACTAACTCATTCAATCCTCATAATAACTCTTGAGTTAGGTATTACTATGCCCAGTTTGCAGAAGGAAAAGAAAAAACTGAGGCTCTATGACATTAAATAACTTCCCCAAGATCACACAGCTATTAAATGACAGAACCAGGACTCTGACCCAGACAGTCCAGTTCCAAAGTGATTACACAAAGTAGGTGTAATCACTGCACCCTACTCCCTCTCACACTCATTCATTCAAACTTTTATTACCTGCCTAGAGTAGGTCAAGCACTTTGCTAAACCCAGATAAAGAGACAAAATAAGGCAAGATCTCCATCCTCAAGGAACTTACATTTTAATGCACAGCATAAAAGGAAAGTGCAAATTAAACCCAAAAGTTCGATATGACAATTCTGGTTCAGCAAAATGTCCAGGGAAAAGATAAGATATTGTATTGAAAAGGATTTAGTAATAATATTCCTGATGTTCACATTTTTTTGGAATACTTTCAAAAGCTACACATTTGATCTTTAAAGTGAACCTTGTGAAGCCGAGCATTATTACACTCATTTCACAGATGAGGAATCAAATAAGTTCTGAACAGCTTAGCAAAGATGCCGCATTGCCTTTGGAGGGAAATTGCCCCGCCTACAGAATCTGCTTCTCTAAAAAGACCCCAAATGGTCAAATCATAGGCTTCCTGGGACAGTTCAAAAAAATTAACTGGGCAAACCTGATCCCCTTTCAAAAATTTGAAATTAGTCCGTCCCTTTGCTATGAGATGTAAGATGATAGAGGGCGACGAGGGTGGGGTATCCATTGACAGCCAAGGTCAAGCTCGAAATGAGGAGATTATAAAGCCAGTGGACAGAAAAGAACAGAGTTCCAAAAAGAGAGCAACATGCCATGTGACCAGTCCTGAGGGAAGAAGACAGGGGATATGGTCTTTTCCTTATGACCCAGATGCCTGCAATAAACGTCATTTTCCCTAAAGACACAAGTGTTCTTTGCAAAAGCAGCTACCGAAAGAGCATGTGTCAAGTGGATGACGTTTCACAATTTTTTCCAACACAAAAATTCAGATACTTAGTGGGCTTGAGTAGAGAAAAGACTCCAGATGTAGTAACTGGCCACACAGATCTCCATGGTTGCTGTTTACTTCCTGCAAAAAAAGGGATAAACTTGGCCAGCTCATAGCAACAAACACAGAAGTCAAAAGAATGTGTCTTCAGAATTATCCAGACGTCATCCCTTCTACTCCCTCTGCCCTAATCCACCCCCAACACCTTTACTTATCCCCACTCTCCTCAAATATGAAAACTTCTTATTTTCTGTCTCCTCTTATCAAAAGTAAAACAAAGTCATTAAAGATCAATACTGACTAAAACTTTGACAACAAACCATTTCATCTCGGAGTATTTGTATGAAATGAAAGGTTTAGGTCAGGACAGTAATCACCTAAAGGAGAGAGTTCAGGAGAGGACTGGCATCACACCCAGCCTAGCACACCTTCTTCCCCAAACCAAGCTTGGAGACCATGCTGCTAACTCCGCCCACTCCCATCCTCTACTCCATCACCACCCAAGCAACAGCCTGGAGGCCTCAAGTTTCTGCTGTTCCAAGCTCTCTCACAGGGACACCACAAGGGTGACAAGTAGAGAGGCTTCTCAGGACCTTTGGGCAGCATTCAAATCAAGAAGATGTAGGAGAGCAAAGGCCACCAAAGGGAGTGAGACCTCACAGACCCATGACCATAGAGCACAGGGGACTTCCACTTGTCACAAGTGTGGCCTTGGCCTCTAGGATGCTGAGTCCTTTTTCTAACCTGTAAATGATACTCAGGTGTACAGATAATGAGGAATTTTAAAACAAGAGAAAAATAATTCATTTTGGTGGGCCAATTATTAAAAACTCTTTAGGCCTAATTACCAGGCAATCCAGAAGCCATCGTGTGCGTCGTTAAAAGCATCAATTTTTGTGAGTTCGTCATGCTGCAACACTCTCAAAAACAAGACACGTACTAAGAACTCAAACACCAAAAGAGCAATCATAAACCTTCAAATAAGCACTAGCCCCCGTTAGAAAAGAAAAACAAAGGCAGGTGATGAAAGAAGTAAGAGTACCGTGGAAGACAAGGAAAGTTTTCAGCAGCTTTTTTTTTTTTTTTTTAAGAAGGTAGGGTTCTTGTGATTTATAAATCCTTATACTTGAAAGGCATACACCTAATATAAGTCCCATGAAGATAACTTTAAACAGGCCCACAAAAATCACATGCCTCACAGATGAGGACGGTTAAAAGGCAAATATCACAGAACTCTAAATAAAGGTAAGACCTGCCCAGTTAGAATACTGGGTGTGTCTTTTAACAATTCAAGAGAAAGTTATGAATAGGGCTTCTAAATGACACAGTAAAAAAAAAAATCAGTTTTTAGAAAGTACTCTTATGCCAGCACACGGAGGACTAGATTGATCTAGAAACCAATTATCCATATGGACAGGTTAAAAATGTATTTGGTCAGTAACTCCTGCAAAATTAGAATGAGGAATCACGCCTTCAATGATAAGGCTAGGAAAAATAAAAAGAAACAGTCGTTCACTTATGACATAATTGCAATATAACAACTCTTCGCCATCCTTCCTTCACCAAAAATATATAAAATTTCAGATAACACACAAATTCAGACGGAAAGAACTCTATTCATGATACAGTACATAGGTTTTTTAAAATGCTGTAAATTCACGTAAAAGAAAGACATTAGACGATGGCAGCCCTCTGCCAGGCCTGAACTTTTACACAATGGTTAATTTTCAGTTATGCCATTTTTAGTTAAGCATAAGGATCATGCCCATGTTTCTTAACATGTGACAAAATGATATTTGTGAAAATGCTTCTGAAATGAGGAAGAATATGTGATATGCCGCAAAGCTCCATAAGTTCTTTCCTTTTCTGTATCTAGCGTGAGAGCAAGCAGCAGCTAGCCATAAACCAGGCACTGTTCTATGGGCTTTAGATCATTCCACTTAATCCTCTCAGTGAAGTGAGCGCTAATATGAAGTTCAATTTACAGGTAGAGATTTAAATAACCCTTCCAAGGCCACACTGAGAATGAGTGGGAGAATCAATCGGGATGTGACCCCATGCAGGCTGGCCCCCGAGCCCAGATTTTCAGGGTTTATGTCATCATGACATAAACCAAGCCTCTCGGTTCTGCTTGCCCAACACCAATGGCAAACGGGGTCAACAAAACAAGATCTTACATGATGAATGCTATACATTTACTCATAGAAGACATAAAAATATCTCAGACGAAACTAGAGTTCAAAGGTTTAATAAGAAAAATACCATTTGACATTAATGTTTATCAAATATTAGCAAAAACTGATAGGAAGCAAACAATAGTTTTTCTTAAAATGATGGGAAAGTCAAGGGAAAACAGTAAGAATAGACAAAACGCAGTATTCTTTGAAAAACTGCTTTGCAAAAGTAAACATTAAGAAACCTACTTGAAAATTAACAAGTAAATAAAGTCTTATAAATATAGCTACTCATAAAAAGTGGTTTCCTCTGGAAACATTTGACTATGCACAAGTCAGTCAGAACAACTAATGTCAGCGTATTTCTTCAAATCCTAATGTTTTCAAGAAGAAATATAACAAAACAAATTGAAAACCGAATTCTGTAAATATTTGAGAGGGTCTAACCATGAGTAGGAAGAATTCCTTAATCAGGTATCCAATGAATGTGTCCTGATAAAGAGGGATAATGGAATGGAATGGAGGGAATTTTAGACTAACAGATAACTTACAAAAATATTAATTCCCTACTATCGCAGCTTCCCCAAAGACCAAAACAACAATTAAAAAAGGACCTGGTAACATAGGACTAAAACTCAAATGCTTTCTATAAATATCCTAAATCATATACATAATCCTTTATACTTTTCAAATGGCATATAGAGGAGTTCATCTTATTGAACTAAACATTTGATTAAGTAGTTCATCAAAGTGCATATTATTTAGGAGAAAAAGTCTTGCAATAAGCCAAGTTAGACTTCTGTGCTCCCTTCAACAACTGCTGAATAGGTGGATGGGAACACAAGAGTCTAACTTTTGTCTTTTTCACAGTTTGTTTTGGTTTGGTTTGGTTTTGACTTTTGAAGAGCTTTTTAAAATAGGCATCAACCACCAAACTTGCACCTCAGGGCTGCTTGCCAATGCTTCAAGTACACGCTGACAACCTCGGGCCAGAGCCAAGCCCTGTGCCCCGCCCCCTCACCACCATCTTTAAAGGCTGGCTCCTGATCCCATCCCACCCTCAAATCCCTCCTCCCACCACCACCCCCCTCCCGCCCCAATAGCAATATCTCAACCTCTCCAGGCTAAAGAAGGTGCCTCCCAAAGAAACACTAAGCTCATCTGATAAATGATTCCATGCTTAAGGGTAAAAGCCAATAAGGACTGTCCCTTTTCTCTCCTTCCCCCCCAGCCCTCAAACCAAGGCTCCCGTCTTCTCCAGCCTAGGACTCTAATTCAGTGGTAGGAATTTGGGGCCAGTATGGGAGGCACTTGGGAACAGGTCTGGCACTACCACGCCATGGAGTGCGCTCACTGTATGAGCAGCTGCCCACCCTACACCCTCTCGATTTTGCGCTAGCCTAGGTTGAGAATGATCCTGCTCTGGCCAAGGTTGAGAATGAGCTGTTCCTCTCTTGTGTTCTCTCAACCCACTCAAGTATAGGCCACCCACAACAGGCTGCAAAACCACAAACATCGGATAAAGGCTCCATAACTCAATATGCAGCCCCAGGCAAAGCCCTACGACAACAGACCCTGCAGCAGCCTAATCCCTGAGGTTTGAGTCCTCAAGGTAAAAATGAGAGGTCAGGACTCAAAGTCCCTAAGGTTCTTTTCACTCTCACAATCAAGACCCAAAATTCAGCTCAGATCCTCAGGCCATCCCAGAGTAAAGTCTCTGGAGCATGTGCTAAGTCTGCATAATTCTGGCCATTTTGACCGTCAAGGGGAGTCCAAGTTACAGACAGTAAGGCGTTGGCGTTGCAGTCTGCTTACTGCTCAAAGGTTACTATCTCGTTAGCGTGCTACAGAAAAATGGATGAGAACACTTTATGACCCTCTCACACAAAATAAAATGATAACACATCCAAAGCACAGGCAGCAGTTCCCTTTTATCTTTGGAAATGAATTAAGTCAATGGAATACATATGGTGGTTGCAACGTGAGAAAAAATTCTGGTCAGCCTGGGAATCTAGCGCAGAGTATTACAGCCGTTCCATTGATTTTTATTCCCCTCCTCCACATCTGCGGATTTTAAAACAAATGAAAGAAGGCATTATTCCAGCTTAAGGCATAAGCATAAGTCACAAAAGAACAAAGAAGGTTTTATTATCACATTAAACATCAAGGAGGAAATGTGCTTACTGATAACTAATTTAGTATCCTACCCTATTAGGTTAGCATTTGCTGTTTGCAAGCTTCTAGGCCAATATTTACAATTTCTATCTAAGACAGGAGGTAAAAATGTTCAGCTAGTGAGAAGGTCATTAAGGAAAGGAAGGGGGGGGGAGGCTTGGAAAAACAGAACAAAGTACACAGATACACGGTACTCTTTGCACCTCAGTGGTCTATAGAACATTCGCCCTATCTGCCTATAAAGTGATTTAGCATTAACCACAGGTCACTCTAGCAGCAGAGTACTACTTCCTGACAAAACATTTTTGAAAGCTCCCCCACCAACAAACAATCTACATACGCCAAAGAATGTGAAACCTACTGCCCCAGGCCAGTGTCTTGGGCTCTCTGCCTAAGAAGTTTGCTTTCAGCCAGAAGAAGGGGGGAAAGAATCACACTGTAACAACAGCAGATTGTAGAATACAGCGAACAGCCCTCCTGCTTGTTGGCGCCGTTCCCAAGCAGCAGTTCCAGTGGCTGGGCCTTGAGCCCATTCAAGAATTCCATCTCACAGGAAGTGTTTCAAATATAGTTATTTGATCTTTCAGCATTTGCAAATGCACCTGCTGAGCAAGGAGCCTGACAGCCATCGCCCCAGTTCCTTCCTATCCGTCTTCACCAGTCATCATAGAGGCGGTTTCAGGATTAGGTGAGGTGCAAAGTACAGAAAACCCCAGCCGAAGATTTCTGCTGCTGCACGAGGTTAGCGCGACCTGTGGCTTTTGGTTCCTTTCTCCCCACACTAACTTCCCTGTCACTTTTTTCCCCGGAGCAGGTAAGAGGGCTTTGTTTTGTTCTCTAGCTTTCAGGTGCCCGGGCTTACCTCGTGGTGGCTTCCTCCCCTCCCTTGCCATGGTTCCCCCCCAGGGCCTGGTCCTTGCCGCTGGGGTGGTAGGCAGTGAGCACAACTCCCTGGGAACTGGAGAGCCAGCTCATGGTGAGAGAAGGGGCATAATTTCTGCGATCCTGACACAGCGGAGGGGAAAGAAGTTCCTGGCTCTCCCGGCAACTCGGCTCATTAGCATCGGCCGGCTCCTCCCACCAAGGCCAGCGATTCACAAGGGAGGGGCGGGGCCTCTCCGGCGCGGGGCCGCCGACTCTCCAAGGGAGAGACAGGTGACTCAAAGCGTGGCAGCAGCCCGGGGACAACCCCAGTCCGAAAGGTTGCGGTTAAGGGGTGGGGGGTGGCGGGGGTACTAGTTGCTCCCACCCCCGAGTTATTCTGATCTGATTAAACAGCCACGTTGCAGCCGCCTCTCAACGTTGTAAGCACAAGCCGTCTTGGTTAGGAAACAATGAATTACTGCAGAGCCTTTTTTTCCCTTCTTAATTCCTGTTTCCATCTGGTAATTTCTGCCGCTTCATGTAACGGGAGTAAGGGCTCTTCTTAATCCCTTCAAGGTCAGCATTAAAATTAACCATAGCAAAACCCAATCAACCTGCCCAGCAAAATTGTGCCATACAGGTGACAAGAAAGGCTTCCTGGGGACTTCCCTGGTGATCCAGTGGTTAGGACTCCGAGCTCCCAAGGCCGGGGGCCCAGGTTCAATCCCTGGTCAGGGAACTAAGATCCCACATACCACAACTAAGCCCGTGCTCCGCAAGGGAGACCCGGCACAGCCTAAATAAATAAATATTAAAAAAAAAAAAAGAGAAAGGCTACATGTTGTGTTGAGTTTAACATGTCTTCATAAAAAAGATGTGTACCTAGAATACCATCTTCTTTCACATAGCAAATACCAAGTTTACCTTTTGTTTTAACAAAATACCCTTCAGTACCAAAAAGAGACCCATCTACCAAAACTGTTAAATGGCACTGCTGAGAATTAAAAAAAAAAGTACTTACTGTTACTTGTTGAGCACTTACTATATGCCAGGCTCTCTCTGTGACAGGTGTTTTACATGTATTATCTCATTCAATTCAGTTGAATTCTCTCTCTCTCTCTCTCTCTCTCCCCCTCCCTCCCTTCCCTCTTCCTCCTTCTTCCTCTCCCCCTCCCCCCTCCATCTGTTTCTCTCGCACACAAACACACCTTATAACACAGGTATCATTCTCATCTGCAGGAAAGTGAGGCTGAGGGGCAGATTAAGTACCTTGGCTAAGATAACACAATTGTTCTGTGCCAGAAGCTAGATTTGCCCAGAATTCTAGGCTAAATTCCATTCTTTTTAACCACCATCCTGTTCTTTGTCCTGCAGATAAGGAAACAAGTGCAAAAGTTATGAAAAATATAAGAGATGTTTCCGTCCTTTCTCCTCTAAAAAATTCTACACTCCTCTATATATCTAGTAGCCTGAACGGAAGTGGGTTTTGTTGTTGGTTTTTACGGTCTATCAGTATTTGTGTCTAAACCTCCTCATAAATAAGTTTTCAACGTCATCATTCCATAAACATACTGTTTGTACTTTTTTAATTATTTAAAATGATCATGAGAAATAAATACTTTATTCACACTTACACACTCTTAAGGTATCAAAAAATTATTTTTTTTAAATCCTCTTTGGTATCTGCTGTGAACTCCCATTTACAAGTCTTCTTAAAAAAGAGTTTATTACAGCTTCCTCCCTCCCCACTCCACAATTAGTTGGTCAACCTTTGCGTATCAACTAATACCTCCACTGGGCTCTACACATTGTCTCCTTTCCGTCCCCACTACCTAAATCCTCTCTGTATCCTATAATTCGATCTTAACTCCAATCTTACAACGCTTTAACTCATTTTCCTGCCTCCTCCTCTAAGTTATATGGCACATTATTAGCACACCCAAGCACAGCCCTACTGATGTCTCCCCATGAAACTTCCACTGGTTCCCCACTGCTAACAGAACCAGTTCCAAACCTTTGTGTACAGTACTGAACATTCTTGCTCCCTTACCCGCACAAGTCTCTCCATCTCTTCTGCCAGACATCCTTCCCTCTGGTCCCCCTGTCATTCCTTTCTGGGCCTTCCACATCTAACTTACTTTCCACATAGTGGATGTTCAGTGAATGCTGATTGGTAAAGAACTGAATGAATTTAATATGTCCTTAGAAAGTACAGTAATTTTTTTTTTTAGTTAAATTGGTAATATTAGACAAGTGATCCCCACGGACATACCAGTATGATCCTATGATGCGATGTTTACCAGTTCAGGCAAGATGAGAAGCACAGGAAGAGAGGCAAAAGGTAAGTTGACTGGAGTGTATGATTTCTTTTTAATGTCTTTATGTGGAAAAATGATTAATGTTCCCACATTTACCCTTCTTTTTTACGTAGCTGCTCTGAGATTTAAAAAAACAAAACAAAACCAAGAATCACTACCTTCTACAATTACTGGTAGGCCATACACTCTAGCTTTTAAAAACTCTTTACTCTCTGTTTTTCTCTCCATCCCACACCATCCTTTCCCTTACTTCCCTGGACTTCCTTTTTACCTTCTTTATTTTTCTATTTTTCCTTCTTCCTTTGCTATATCCTCAGTCAGTGTCACACATGCCCGTTGACAGCCATGAGCGCTGCCAGCTCTCATGAGACAATTTATGATACAGGGAGCTTTTGTCCAGTCTTAACCAAAATGATGATTAAGTTCTATCTTTGCCTGACTACAGTCTCTCCATTTGTTTAATAATAAATCACAATGTGTAAATCAAAATGAAACTATTTCACTAGCTCAAAGTACTATTTGGGTTCATAGTAGCCAAGCTTTTTAATTTTTGTGAGGCATAAAATAAAAGGTGGCACAAATTGATTTACATAGCTTGGTACATAAAATCTGAATCCTGCTAATTTAACTTTCAGGTACATGGAAATCCTCTGGACTCCTCTTCCTTTCCTCCTAATAAGCCCAGTTGTTACTGGTCTAAGAATGTTGCCCGTCACAGGGAGACAGCTGGCAGGCTTCTACCCTGGTGTAGTTAGCTTCAAATATAGGCTCAAGTATTCAATAGATGAAAAACCACTTTCAGAATTTTCTTATGACCATCACGGACGCAAACCTTACTACCAAAATGCTTTCTTGAGGGGCTTCCCTGGTGGCGCAGTAGTTAAGAGTCTGCCTGCCAATGCAGGGGACACAGGTTCGAGCCCTGGTCCGGAAGGATCCCACATGCCGCGGTGAAACTAAGTCTGTGCGTCACAACTACTGAGCCTGCGCTCTAGAGCCCGCGAGCCACAACTACTGAGCCCTGCGCGCCTAGAGCCCGCGCTCCACAACAAGAGAAGCCACTGCAATGACAAGCCTGTGCACCGCAACGAAGAGCAGCCCCCGCTCACTGCAACTAGAGAAAGCCCACGCACAGTGACGAAAACCCAATGCAGCCAAAAATAAATAAAATATATAAATTTACTTTTTTAAAATGCTTTCTTGAAAGGCTACTCCTGTTTCAAACCTAAAACCCTACCAAGAATTTGCTAGTCTGTCCCTCATACCCTTCCTCATAGAGATACATTTTATGAAAAAAACAAAAAAAAAGGTATTATTTTACTCTCTTCTGCAACCACTTTAAACAAACACTGAGAACCTAATGTCCTTGAAGATGTTAATATTCCAAGCCACTCACTGCATGCCAAAGACTTTCCTGTTATGAAATGTCTCACAAAGTAATTAACAACATCAAGACAGTTTAAACATTCATTTCATTCATTCCCTTCAAATGGGACTAACTGGATGACCTAGGGAGGAAAAAGGAAGCTGTAATTTACATACCCAAATCCGTTGTTAAAAATAGGGTGGAGATAGCACTGCAGCCTCAGATAATTTGACAGCCATGTTCAAAAGTAATGAAAAAAAAAATTCTTGGTCTTGCCTGGTGGCCCAGTGGTTGAGAATCCGCCTGCCGAGACAGGGAACACGGGTTCGTGCCCCGGTCCAGGAAGATCCCACGTCCCGCGGAGCGGCTGGGCCCGTGAGCCATGGCCGCTGAGCCTGCGTGTCCGGAGCCTGTTCTCTGCAACGGGAGAGGCCACAACAGTGAGAGGCCCGCGTACCGCAAAAAAAAAAAAAAAAAAAAAAAAAAAATTCTTAGCCTCAGAGCTAGAAGTATCACAGAATGTATTAACTAGTTTTCATATTTTGATTTAGGAGCCTACTTAGTAGTATGGAATTATATTTGCAGGGTACCAAAACTGCAACAGATGAACATATTTATCTAATATTTTCTTAATTGGTTTCTGTCACTTTAAATGGAATTAACTAAGGCAAATGTTTATAGTCAAACACTATAAGATCATTGGAAGCCTGTATAGGGACACAGTGCAATGTGAAAACTGACCTTTCAATCCGCACGGCTAAACTCAACTTACAATAATATAACAAGAGCTTGGATAACTTAATCATCAACTGTGAAGTTAAAGTTTTACATAGGTGATAAAACCTAGATTCATACAGCATTATTAACTAAAGAAGAGGGCGTGTTCTAATACCTCCTACCTGATGTGATATCAAGTTTTTGTAGGAATAATTCTGTGAGCTTGCAAGGAAGTCAATTCTGTACTAAGGAGCTGTGACGGAGAATTATTCTGTACACAGAATGTAAACTTACTGCCTTGGAAATTGCCTTCATTATTACTAATTCTGTCTCTGGAGCAACAAGGAAAAAGCCTTTTCCCTCTCTCTGGACAGGTCTAAAAATTTCTGCATTATTCTCAAAGTTATTTTCTTAACTATTCCTCCAGGGAGAAAATACTAGCCATGCCTGGAATGATTTCTAACTGCTATTGCCAGAGGCTAATTTAGGCTTCTTGGCAAACATGTGGAAAAGATCCTACAGTTAAGAGTTTACTACCAATAAATAATACCACCTAACGTTCGAATGCTTGCTCTTTGCTAGAGGTAGTACACACAGTCTCTGATTTAATTGTCACAACAAGCCTGAGAGATAAATATTAGAATTCTGCCCACTTTAGAGATGAGAAATGTGAGGTCACCCCACTAGTAGGGGGCAGAACTAGGACATGTAAACCTGAGTTTATATGACCATTGAGCCTGAGGGCTTAAACACTGTAAAGGTCACAGGTGTCCTGGAACTGACTCTATTTTGTTTATGAAAAACTCCACATGGATAATTAAGCAGGTAAAATCATCTACAGCACATGTGAAGTGTTTAAGCAAATGGAATACTGATGTAAATGCAATGCTGTGGAGATGAACATTCAAACAGACTCAAACATATTAGTTATTTCCCGGTACTTTGAAACTTTTTTTTTTTTTTTTGCGGTACGCAGGCCTCTCAGTGTCGTGGCCTCTCTCCCGTTGCGGAGCACAGGCTCCGGACGCGCAGGCTCAGCGGCCATGGCTCACGGGTCCAGCCGCTCCGCGGCATGTGGGATCTTCCCGGACCGGGGCACGAACCCATGTCCCCTGCATCAGCAGGCAGACTCTCAACCACTGCGCCACCAGGGAAGCCCGAAACTTCTTTTTTATGCCAAATTACTAGAGGACTGTGACACAGTGTACATCCTACTGTACAAGGTCATCACCATTATGCTATCATATCTAAAATTGTTTCCGTTGATAGAAATTAAAGTCCTCTGGCCGTTATGATTATAAACATCCTTTATCTTTTAATTAAATAAAATTTTTAAGGCAAAGACAGATCTAAGTTTATAGGCCCTAAAGTTATAGAATTTCTTAGACACGGGGCTTTGGAAGGGGGTTTGCAAGGGCAGGACTGGAGGTTTAACTTCATTTAGCTTCGTGGTGAATCCACCTCACGTCAAAACTAGGCTCAGTTGGAAATTAGCCACGATAAGTAAAAGCAATGACCCTAAACTTTCCTTTGGTTTTCTCTTCATTGCTGAATACAATGGGACCCGTGTTGCAAACACTTGCATTTAGGAGCACCAAGTCAAGAAGAGTGAAGTGTATTCTGGAGGTAGGTACACTCTGGAAAGGTAGTATTTTGCTTATTAACAAGACTCAATTTGAAATATCTAGAAGTATAGCAGTACTTAGACTTGCCCCAGTACAAAAGCTTTGTCCTGAAGTAGATTACAAAGAATGTTTATCTCCTTGTCAAGTAAAAGAAGTCCTAATGATTGGGGAAGACTTAGGGAAGCTGAATATCTAAGGAAAGCACTATAGTTCTATTGAAGTTTTAGTTTTTATTTTAACTAAAATTAGTAAGTTTTAATTTTATTTCTTAAAGTTTTAGAGTAGGTCCTGGAGTAGTTATATTCTCTTTATTGACCAAAATACTAGCGAAAACTGCACAGACAGATGCTATCAAAGAATTTTCTATTTTGTAAGCCCTTTGGGAAATTTCTAAGGTTAGAAATATCTCCAAAAATGGTAAAGCATAATTTTACTGGAAAAAAATGTCCTATTGATCAGTTTACAGAAGGAGCACATAGAATGTTGGGCAACACCCCTGGTTTTGCTTTCTGGGGTGAAGAAATTAGATTCATATGTCAATATGGATTACTGCTCTCTACATGTGCACACAATGGTGGCAAAAAATTTCTAGAACCATGTAAATTGTCCACATCACCAGAGCGTGGACATTGCCCACTAACTTTTCAAAGGGGGGTGTCAAGAAATAACAGAAAAATATTACCATCCTTTAGATTACACAGGGCTTCACCAGTTTTCCACACAATGTCTAGACATGTTTGACTGTATTTCATGGGGAAGTTTTTCTTTGTTTTGTTTTGTTTTAAGAGAAAAGGAAAACCCTCAGGATAATCTCATAGAGGAATTTAATCAGGGAGTTTGGCTCATTTAAAAGTAATTACTTCTGGTCAGTGGAATGAGCAAATATTTTCATTTTTAAAGCTGTAGAACAAGCAGAGCTGTTTTGGACAAGTAGCCACCATGTCCACAGAGTCAGAAATTGAAATACTAGACAAATTTTTGAATGCCGTAACTGAATGCTGATATAGAGAAGGACAACAACTTCTCAATTTCTCTACAAGCAAAACTCTCAGGAGAACTCTTTTTCAAGTTACTTCTACTCAGATGAATCAGAGAGTTAACGATTCTTGACTTCCTAACAGGGTCTCAGAGGATTCTTGACAGGCCTGTCTTGACACAGGCCTGTGTCCAGCGAAGCACGTTATATGCTGCTGCCACGTGCCTTTGAGAACCAGAGTTTCCAGGAACTGTTATCAAAATAAAATCAAAGGAATTATATATAAAAGAAATTATGAAAAAAAAAAAAGAAATTATGTGCATTACTTGGTAGAAAAGCAGTCCTTTTATTAAAATTTATTTTGGGAAGAATTTGCTTTGTTTCTTGTTTGACCAGTTGCGATTTTGTTTTTGCTTTTGGGAAATAACCATTAATTTGTTTTTCAAATAAGTGAGTCATAGTTCCTGGTTAAAAAAAGTTGAGACCATATTCCCTCAATTTTAAGAAACAGGTTTTAACATTTTTAAAATTAGTATTACCTTGAAATCAGACTTTTTATATGGTAACAAGACATTTATTTCCAAAAAAAGAAAAAAAAACTATTAACTTGATTTGTTTTACACTTAATGCAATCTAGAATCATTGAAATAAAGCATTCTGTCTCTGCAAAATTATGGTATAATATACTGACTGCATTGGGTTTAATGAATTTTCTTTGTTGGTTATAATTTGCTTATTTCATTGGAAATTTACTTCGCTGTGAAAGAATAAATTTCCAATGAAATAAGTAAATTATTTAAAACAACTGTAGTATAATTGTGTATACTGATTTTTTTTTTTTGGAACCAGAGTCCATATGCCTCCAGAATTCTCAATATGCCTCCAAAAAAGATGAAGAACCATTGCTCTAGACATTACTATAAATGATTTTCATCCAAATGCTAATTGAGAAAGCGCTACTCACATAACATCCTAGCCCCAAATGGTCTGTGCACCTGAAACATGCTCTGAAAATATCTAAGAGAGTTATTTGCCTTCATTCTATTTAATAATTTGGCTAGCTGACTTGTTACAAAGGCTCAAAGAACATAGCTATAATCATGGGGATTTGGGCTTTCTGAAATTTTAAAACACACTCAAAATTACAGTGTTGAGGTTGTCCAGAGGTTATATATAGCTACTACAAACTGCTTCTGTTATAAAAGCAGCTGCTATGGAACAAAAGGTTAGGCAAAAGCTGTCAGGCAGATGATTACAGACTCAGGGCTCTAACAATTGAGGAAAACGCCATATCCTGCCACCAGAATATATACTTTCTTACAGTATAAACTGCTCAAGTTCAGACACTGCCTCAGACACAGTTCCCCGCTCAATCAAAACATCTCGATTGTAAGAACTGACATCTGGTTCTTGTGAATCACTCCTAAATAATGTCTTTAAAATTCCTATCCCACCTGCCCACCCCCCAAAATCCAGAAGGTTCTCTACAATTGAAATAGTGAAAAAATTGGAATTCCACTACATAAAGTACAAAATACATTATTTTCCGTCATCAACCTGTCTTCCTGCTAACTATATTTCATTTATGTATTTTTCTTTAAAAGTATGTAAGATACATATTCTTTCTTTCCCGATAGTGAAATTATATGTTTAATATTAGATATGTCACATTCCTGCAGGTATGGATTAATAAGTAACAATAAATATAATAAAATTCCCTCCAGTCATCATCCTTCCAAGTATGTCACAATACATTTTACATATACATCAAATGCCCACAAACACTGTAGACTGCATATATTCATGAAAAACAGCTTTTACCACAAATTGGCATGCCAGAAGAAAAGCAGGAAGAGAGTGTGACAAAGGTAGGTTATTCTTTCTAACACACCCTATATCACACTGCCTCTTCCTCTTAAACAGAATTTTTTTTTCCAGAAGCTGAATATAACCTTCTAAGACTTGAGTTTAAATCACACTCTCTGATGTTCTTGAAATTTCTACCACTGTAAGTTATCAAGCATTCAAGTCAAGGCAACAGAGTCACACTTTGGTAACAAAAATGAGACATGTATCAGAATTCTCCTTACTGCAAGTCTGCCCCTCTCAAAAGTAATACTTGGGGGGCTTCCCTGGTGGCGCAGTGGTTGAGAGTCCGCCTGCCGAGGCAGGGGACACAGGTTCGTGCCCCGGTTCGGGAAGATCCCACATGCCGCGGAGCGGCTGGGCCCGTGAGCCATGGCCGCTGAGCCTGCGCGTCCGGAGTCTGTGCTCCGCAACGGGAGAGGCCACAACAGTGAGAGGCCCGCGTACCGCAAAAAAAAAAAAAAAAAAAAAAAAAAAAAGTAATACTTGCAAAGATCATCAAAATAAAGCTGTGGTGAACAAGTAAACACTTAGAGAAAACAAAGCGAAATGGTTAGAGCCCTCTAGGATTTGTCTTCTTTCAAGAGAGACTGCCATGCAGTCTGTTATAAGCATTCATATATTAGAGGATAATAAAAAGAAACTTGATAGAGGTACCATCAAACACTTAAAAAGACTTTTTCAAAGGTTTTAGTCCAGAGCAGACATTCTACCACCTCCATGTGAACTAGAGGCACAAAATGAGCCCAACAGAGACTCCTCAAATGTCCCAAGAGCAGGTACTAGACACCAGCAATGGCCTGCTGGGGAACTTTGAAGAAGACTAGCAGGCCTGCCTCTAAAAGAAATACAATTCTCCAACAGCCCATGGTTTCACCACTAAAGTCACATGTGGGGTTATACTGCATAGACACTGGCTGCCTTCAAATAGATAACCTAAGAGAGGTATAAATGAGTCAGACACAACCCAGCCCCCAGGAGTTCATTTTTAGCTAGGATGGACAAACGTGTACTGTATAGTAAATGCAAAAATAAAGCATACCCAAATGCTAAGGGAACAACTCACAGGAGGTAAATAATTCCAAGATCTATTAAGGTTTCAAAGAAGAGGGCACAATTAATGTGCACATTTTCCCCCAAGCTTTCTGTATTAAACATTGATTACTTTACAATCAAAGAAAATAGTATTAAACACACATCAAGTAATAACAACCCATTAGGTCTTGAATTAGGGTGGGTTAAAACATGGCTTTTTACAAGGAGATAGAACAAAAGAGGCGAAGGCACAGGTCCTGGATGACTGCTTGTACAAAGTCAAGGTGTGTTCACAGCCCAAGTGCTGTGAAGAATGCAAATGGGAAAAGGGAGACAGGATAGGAAGATTAAACATAAAAATATATAAATCCCACCAGATGTTTAGGGACTTCCAGTACCTTGTAACTAGTTAGTCTACATCCCATAGGCAGTGGGGATTAATCAAAGTTTACTGAGAGAGTATCGAAATCACCTATACTAGAAGGAAGAACATTATGGTAGCTGTAAATAGCAGGGATGGGAGGAAAAAGATGGAGAGAGAGATCCACTAGGTCATTATAGTAGAGCTTATCAGTTAGGAGGGTGCTGTAGTATTACAGCAGTGGCAGACCTATCTGTTCTTCATCTTCTTTCTTAACCCATGCCACCTATAGCAGTGGCAATGCACAGATACTGCAGCAGTAGAATCAGGAACCAGTGGATACGTGGAAGTGGGAGTGGAAGAGGAAGGGGTCCCAAATTACCCTATGGGTTCTAATCTAGATGAATGGAGACTAGATGTTAGATACAAATGGTTAAAAACAAAGTTGTTTAGAGGACAGCTCTGGCATGTCCCCACAGCAGGAAGGCCTCGGGCAACATGTGATTATGAAGTACCTGGTGGCAGCTGGGAGGTGAGGGAAAGTTTTGGGTCTCTAGCCAGCTCTCCCACTCTCCCCTGGTTACCCAAAGGGTTTTTCTTGTGCCTGCCTCATTGGTGAGTAGCAGCATTTACCCATTTCTCAAGGATGCTCAACTACCACAATGGGAGTCCACTTAGATCCGTTAACCTTCAAAACTGTTTCAGACAATGAAAGTTTTCAATCAAGAGTGAGGGATTAAAAAGGAAGAGAAGAAGAAAGATGGGAAAGGTGACTTTTCTGAGCAACTATCAAGTTTCAGGTACTTGTTAGGCCCTTTCAAATATGTTCTCTCTTGGGCTTCCCTGGTGGCGCAGTGGTTGAGAGTCCACCTGCTGATGCAGGGGACACAGGTTCGTGCCCCGGTCCGGGAAGATTCCACATGCCGCGGAGCGGCTGGGCCCATGAGCCATGGCCGCTGAGCCTGCGCGTCTGGAGCCTGTGCTCCGCAACGGGAGAGGCCACAACAGTGAGAGGCCCGCGTACCGCAAAAAAAAAAAAAAAAAAAAAAAAAGTTCTCTCTTAATCTGCCATCTTATACACAGGGGCACTAAAGGTTTAAGATGTATCCGAGCTGTGTCCCAAGTCACAGAGCTAGCTCTTGGTAGAGTCTGGAAGCAGGCTAGGCTCACTCAGAAACCTGACTGCAATTTCAAACAAAAGGCACTCACAACTTTCTTTTCATTTTGGTTTGATAACATTTGATTACTGAACTAAGTCAATTTCCTTGTTCTTTGATCCATTTGCAGTGTAATTAAAAATGTGATTACCAAATAGAAAAGGAAATGCTGAGGCTAAAAAAAAATCTTATAATTGAATATTTTCAGACCAAACTGAGAAAATATAAAAGCAATTTCCACAGCACCTACCAGTGATTCCACCCTGGATCTTTAAGGCCTGATGGTCTAATATCCATTGGCTATTAGTCTATTGGTCTATCATAGTACAGTCCTGATAACTTGCTTTGGGTTTTGCACCAAGCCCTGAGGTTCTATTACTGATCTTTAATTTCAATCTATCCTCATAGGTTTGCTCTATCCAAACAAAATAATACTGTGAATTGATTTATGAATCAGAATTTTTGCATATGTGGTTTATACCACCTTGAACCAATTTTCTGTGAACAATGAGATGAGGAAAACATCTGGCTCAAAAATTGCTCGGCCAGGTGATATAATATCCTTTTCCCTCTTCCTTTTCCTCTTCTTTAAATAGAGGCCCATCCTTGTTTACAGGATGAGGGCAAGAGGTAAAATCCTTTCCAAAAAGGAAGTAGTGTGATATTGTTATTAAGGTATTGTGTAAAACTGTTACACAGGCTGTCTAAGGAAATTTATCAAAAAAGTAGCTAAGCTCTCACCTATGTGGATAGTCACCTGTGAGAAGTCTGATGGAGCACTGAGGGATAGTGGGAAATTAAAGGCTCCAGGGAGGTCTTTCTTTTAACTCACTCATGCTGCTAAGCCTGTGTCTCTGAACCAGTTAAATGGAAGTTACGTGTTCCTACCTGACAGGGATGTTCTAAAGCACAAACAAGCTGGTGGAGGAGGTTGAGAGAAAAAAGGAAGAATTTGCTGAATTTGCTCACTGAATATATATTTAGCACAGAACCCTAATATGAATGCATTACTCCCATCGCACAGATGAGAACACTGCAACTCAAAGATAAATCTCAGGGCAAACTCTTTGCTCAGATTTTTAAAAAAGGCAAAGCCAGGATTCACAATAAAATTCCTGTGACATAAAATCCATGCTCTTCCCATTTTTCCATTATTCTATCTTCAGCATATGGCAGCACATGCATTATTAAGATGAGTTTATATATTATTTTTATAGTTTAGCGAATCTAAGAAATGTATTCCTTTTTAGATTCATCATTCATTATTTTGCAAACCACTAGTAAAGAAAAATACTGCCAATAATATTATGAAAACCACCAATTGTAAGTTGCATCAGAATTTCAGATGTTCAAATGTGAATGAAATGAAACAAATATACAGCTTAGAATAAAGTACAGAAATAGAACGAACAAGTAGAACCATTTTTCCTTTTTCTTTTCTAATCCACCCCTTGCCCCCCACCACCGACCCCCTGCCCCCGGCCCACTTTCCCCCCTTGGTGTCCATATGTTTGTTTTCTACATCTGTGTGTCTATTTCTGCCTTGTAAACCAGTTCATCTGTACCATTTTTCTAGATTCCACATATATGCGTTAATAAACGATATTTGTTTTTCTCTTTCTGGCTTACTTCACTCTGTATGACAGTCTCTAGGTCCATCCACATCTTTACAAATGACCCAATTTCATAGAACTATTTTTTTAATTACATCAAAAAGGTCACAAATTTGATTCTTTTAAGATTTGCCAAGTATTACAAAACTTTGATACTGATACAATTATTCAGTCAATAAATTACATATTTATTTAACTACTATGTGCTTAACACTGCCTCAACTCTCAAGACCATGTTATCAAAAACTAACAATCAAGTCACCAAACATGTTACCAGAAAATATCAATGTTAACAACAACAACAAAAATATCAATCAAGTAAGTGCTCTGGGTATGAGGACAGAAGACTGCAAAGGCAGGAGGCAACACAAAGCAGGGAGCAGTCAGTTCTTCCAGAGACAAGTCCTCAGTCTCTTCTGCAGAACACAAAGGCTGGTTAGTTGCAGTGGTTACCTCTTGTCTCTCTTTCAAATGACTGACTTCAAATGCAAAACTCCCAACTTTAATATGAAAACCAAATAAAGAAATCTAGAGTCGGAGTTATCTGTTTATCCTTCTTCATCTTTAAAAAGAAGACTTGTGGCCTTTCAGAGTGGCACAGAAGTCCTTGCAATGGGGCATGGTTTAATTGGAAGCTGCCCCAGCCTGCCCTGGAGTCTTCCAGACTTTGCATGTCACCTCCTACACCTATCACGTTCCTGGTTTGGTTTTTGGGCTCCTGGAAAGGCTTTGGGATCGTCTTTTGGTTGACCCACACCCCAGCATTGTCACTGAGTCAGTCCTGTTGGAACAAGGTTCCCTGTTCTCTAGGAGTGTGCATGAACCCCCAGGGAAGTCCTGGCAACCACCTGATGTGCCCTGGGTAATATGGCAAGGACATGGTGTACTTTTTTTTTTTTTTTTTTGGCTGCACTGTGCAGCTTGCAAAACTTAGTTCCCCAACCAGGGACTGAACCCAGGCCACCGCAGTGAAAGCACTGAGTGCTAACCACTGGACCACCAGGGAAGTCCTGGACACGGTTTACTTCCTTTCAGATTTCTGTTTCATACCAGCTAGTGAACTTATTGTAGCCTGACAGATTTCGGGTAGAAACACAGTCATTCCTTCCTTAACACCAAAGCCAATTACCTGTCCTGTTAATTGATACAGCAAACTTTAAATTAATTAATATAAGAAGAAAATTCCTAACTACATTTTTTTTAATTGAAGTACAGTTGACTTACAATATTATATTAGTTTCAGGTATACAGCATAGTGATTCAATATTTTGATAGATTACACACCAAAGTTATGATAAAATATTGGCTATATTTCCTGTGCCGTACATTACAACCTTGTGACTCATCTATTTTATAACTAGTAGTTTGTTCCTCTTAATCCCCTTCACCTATTTTATCACCCCTCCCTCTACCCCCTCTCTCTTCTGGCAACCACTATTTTGTTCTCTGTATCTGTGAGCCTATTTCTGTTTCATTTTATTTGTTTGTTTTGTTTTTTAGATGTTGTCATAAAAATGATAACATACAGTATTGGTGTTTCTCTGGGTGACTTATTTCACTTAGCATAACGCCCTCCAGGTTCATCCATGTTGCTGCAAATGGCAAGATTTCATTTTTTTTTTAATCTAACTACCTTGTGATAGTTGCAAAATTCTCTCTTAACTATTCACTTCCTGAATTAATGTGAGGGTCACTAGATTGGCCCTAAAAGATCACTCATGGCACAATCCTGCAGCCTGTGGGAAAAAAACCACATTCACAGAAAGACAGACAAGATGTAAAGGCAGAGGGCTATGTACCAGATGAAGGAACAAGATAAAACCCCAGAAAAACAACTAAATGAAGTGGAGAAAGGCAACCTTCCAGAAAAAGAATTCAGAAAAATGGTAGTGAACATGATCCAGGACCTCGGAAAAAGAATGGAGGCAAGGATCGAGAAGATGCAAGAAATGTTTAACAAAATGTTAACGTAGAAGAATTAAAGAACAAACAAACACAGATGAACAATACAATAACTGAAACGAAAACTACACTAGAAGGAATCAATAGCAGAATAACTGAGGAAGAAAAACGGATAAGTGACCTGGAAGACAGAATGGTGGAATTCACTACTGTGGAACAGGATAAAGAAAAAAGAAAGAAAAGAAATGAAGACAGCCTAAGAGACCTCTAGGACAACATTAAACGCAACAACATTCGCATTGCAGGGGTCCCAGAAAGAGAAGAGAGAGAGAAAGGACCAGAGAAAATATATGAAGAGATTATAGTCAAAAACTTCCCTAACGTGGGAAAGGAAATAGCCACCCAAGTCCAGGAAGCGCGGTGAGTCCCATACAGGATAAACCCAAGGAGAAACCCAAGGAGAAATCAAAAGCTAAGAGAATTCAGCACCACCAAACCGGCTCAACAACAAATGCTAAAGGAACTTCTCTAAGTGGGAATCACAAGAGAAGAAAAGGATCTACAAAAACAAACCCAAAACAATTAAGAAAATGGTCATAGGAACATACATATCAATAATTACCTTAAACATGAATGGATTAAATGCTCCAACCAAAAGACACAGGCTTGCTGAATGGATACAAAAACAAGACCCATATATATGCTGTCTACAAGTGACCCACTTCAGACCAAGGGACACATACAGACTGAAAGTGAGGTGTTGGAAAAAGATTTTCCATGCAAATGGAAATCAAAAGAAAGCTGGAGTAGCTATACTCATATCAGATAAAATAGACTTTAAAATAAAGAAGGTTGTAAGAGACAAGGAAGGATACTACATAATGATCAAGGGATCAATCCAAGAAGAAGATATAACAATTATATATGCACCCAACATAGGAGCACCTCAATACATAAGGCAACTGCTAACAGCTATAAAAGAGGAAATCGACAGCAACACAATAATAGTGGGGGACTTTAACACCTCACTTACACCAATGGACAGATGATCCTAAATGAAAATAAATAAGGAAACAGAAGCTTTCAATGACACAATAGACCAGATAGATTTAATTGATATTTATAGGACATTCCATCCAAAAACAGCAGATTACACTTTCTTCTCAAGTGCACACACAACATGCTCCAGGATAGATCACATCTTGGGTCACAAATCAAGCCTCTGTAAATTTAAGAAAATTGAAATCATATCAAACATCTTTTCTGAGGATAACGCTATGAGATTAGAAATGAATTACAAGGAAAAAAACATAAAAAACACAAACACATGGACGCTAAACAATACGTTACTAAATAACCAAGAGATCACTGAAGAAATCAAAGAGGAAATCAAAAAATACCTAGAGACAAATGACAGTGAAAACACGACGATCCAAAACCTATGGGATGCAGCAAAAGCAGTTCTAAGAGGGAAGTTTACAGCTATACAAGCCTACCTCAAGAAACAAGAAAAATCTCAAATAAACAATCTAACCTTACACCTAAAGGAACTAGAGAAAGAAGAACAAACAAAACCCAAAGTTAGCAGAAGGAAAGAAATCATAAAGATCACAGCAGAAATAAATGAAATAGAAACAAAGAAAACAATAGCAAAGATCAATAAAACGAAAAGCTGGTCCTTTGAGAAGATAAACAAAATTGATAAACCATTAGCCAGACTCATCAAGAAAAAGAGGGAGAGGACGCAAATCAATAAAATTAGAAATGAAAAAGGAGAAGTTACAGCAGACATGCAAAAATACAAAGCATCCTAAGAGACTACTACAAGCAACTGTATACCAATAAAATGGACAACCTGGAAGAAATGGACAAATTCTTAGAAAGGTATAACCTTCCAAGACTTAACCAGGAAGAAACAGAAAAGATGAACAGACCAATCACAAGTAATGAAATCGAAACTGTGATTAAAAATCTTCCAACAAACAGAAGTCCAGGAGGAGGTGGCTTCACAGGTGAATTCTATCAAACACTTAGAGAAGAGCTAACACCCATCCTTCTCAAACTCTTCCAAAAAACTGCAGAGGAAGGAACACTCCCAAACTCATTCTATAAGGCCACCATCACCCTGATGCCAAAACCAGACAAAGATACTACAGAAAAAGAAAATTACAGACCAATATCACTGATGAATATAGATGCAAAAATCCTCAACAAAATACTAGCAAACAGAATCCAACAACACATTAAAAGGATCATACACCATGATCAAGTGGGATTTATCCCAGGGATACAAGGATTCTTCAATATTTGCAAATCAATCAATGTGATACACCATATTAACAAATGGAAGAATAAAAACCATATGATCATCTCAATAGATGCAGAAAAAGCTTTTGACAAAATTCAACACCCATTTATGATAAAAACTCTCCAGAAAGTGGGCATAGAGGGAACCGACTTCAACATAATAAAGGCCATATACGAGAAACCCACAGCAAACATCATTCTCAATGGTGAAAAACTGAAAGCATTTCCTCTAAGATCAGGAACGAGACAAGGATGTCCACTCTCACCACTATTATTCAGCATAGCTTTGGAAGTCCTAGCCACAGCAATCAGAGAAAAAAAGAAATAAAAGGAATACAAATTGGGAAAGAAGAAGTAAAGCTGTCACTGTTTGCAGATAACACGATACTATACATACAGAATCCTAAAGATGACACCAGAAAACTACTAGAGCTAGTCAATGAATTTGGTAAAGTTGCAGGATACAAAATTAATGCACAGAAATCTCTTGTATTCCTATACACTAATGATGAAAAATCTGAAAGAAAAACTAAGGAAACACTCCCATTTACCACTGCAACAAAAAGAATAAAATACCTACGAATAAACCTACCTAGGGAGACAAAAGATCTGTATGCAGAAAACTATAAGACACAGATGAAAGAAATTAAAGATGATACAAGCAGATGGAGAGATATACCATGTTCTTGGGTTGGAAGAATCAATATTGTGAAAATGACTATACTACCCAAAGTAACCTACAGATTCAATGCAATCCCTATCAAATTACCAATGGCATTTTTTACAGAATTAGAACAAATCATCTTAAAATTTGTATGGAGAAACAAAAGACCCCGAATAGCCAAAGCAGTCTTGAGAATGAAAAACGGAGCTGGAGAAATCAGACTCCCTGACTTCAGACTATACTGCAAAGCTACAGTAATCAAGACAATATGGTACTGGCACAAAAACAGAAACATGAATCAATGGAACAAGATAGAAAGCCCAGAGATAAACTCACGCAACTACGGTCAACTAATCTATGACAAAGGAGGCAAAGATATACAATGGAGAAAAGACAGTCTCTTCAATAAGTGATGCTGGGAAAACTGGACAGCTACATGTAAAAGAATGAAATTAGAACACTCCCTAACACCATACACAAAAATATACTCAAAATAGATTCAAGACCTAAATGTAAGACCAGACACTATAAAACTCTTAGAGGAAAACATAGGAAGAACCACTCTTTGACATAAATCACAGCAAGATCTTTTTTGATCCACCTCCTAGAGTAATGGAAATATAAACAAAAATAAAAAAATGGGACCTAATGAAACTTCAAAGCTTTTGCACAGCAAAGGAAACCATAAACAAGATGAAAAGACAGCCCTCAGAATTGGAGAAAATATTTGCAAACGAATCGACAAATGATTAATCTCCAAAACATATAAACAGCTCATGCAGCTCAATATTAAAGAAACAAACAACCCAATCTAAAAATGGGCAGAAGACCTAAACAGACATTTTTCCAAAGAAGATATACAGATGGCCAAGAAGCTCATGAAAAGCTGCTCAGCATCACTAATTATTACAGAAAATGCAAATCAAAACTCCAATGAGGTATCACCTCACACCAGTTAGAATGGGCATCATCAGAAAATCTACAAACAACAAATGCTGGAGAGGTTGTGGAGAAAAGGGAACCCTCTTGCACTGTTGGTGGGAATGTAAATTGATACAGTCACTATGGAGAACACTATGGAGTTTCCTTAAAAAACTAAAAATAGAATTACCATATGATCCAGCAATCCCACTACTGGGCATATACCCAGAGAAAACCATAATTTAAAAAGACACATGCACCCCAATGTTCATTGCAGCACTATTTACAATAGACAGGTCATGGAGGTAACCTACATGCCCATCGACAGATGAATGGATAAAGAAGATGTGGTACATATATACAATGGAATATTACTCAACCTTAAAAAGGAACGAAATTGGGTCATTTGTTGAGATGTGGATGGATCTAGAGACTGTCATACAGAGTGAAGTAAGTCAGAAAGAGAAAAACAAATATCGTATATTAACGCATGTATGTGGAACCTAGAAAAATGGTACAGATGAACCGGTTTGCAGGGCAGAAGTTGAGACACAGATGTAGAGAACAAGCATAAGAACACCAAGGGGGGGAAACCCCGGTGGGGTGGGGATGAAAAAAAAAAAGATCACTCATGGCATAATTATTGCCAGTTCATTGGTTTATTTTTCTGTGAGACTATGTTCATTGGATACTCATCAGTTTATTCATTTGACAAATACTTTTGCCATGCACTTACTAGTGCCAGGCACTGTAGTAGTTGATGGTAATAAATTGCTAAATAAGAATGAAATAAGCAACTTACAAAAAGCTAGTGGGCGCAAATTCTTAGATTCCCCCAGCTGAAAAAAAAATGCATTTATTAAATGCCAATTATATGCTGCTCTGTGCTATTTTACTCCTTTTCAATTAATCCTCATTTCTTTGCCTCTGTCTGACAAATGAGGAAACTGAAAGATTAGTTAGAAAGAGTAAGGAATTTATAAGAGAGAGAACCAGAAGGGTTCACATTTGAACCCATGTCTCCTGACTTTAAATCAATCATACAGTCTTTTTATACTAAGGCATATTGCTCATGGCATCTGTCAAAAGGAATATCATGGTGCAGTTAGAAGTTCCAATCTCAAGCAGATTTGTGTTGTGTCAGTTTGAGCATTGTTGTGTCATTAACGGAAACCTGGAGCACAAGTTACTAGCAGCTGAGCATAGTACCAGAGCTACAGTACTCTGAACACTATTATGTCTTACAATTAAATAGACAAGACGCCCTCACATTTATTTTCATTGGAAAGAGAAATACCATGGTCCCATATTTCATCATACAAGTGCTGTACACATTCCCTCTGTAGTGAGCAAGTCTTATTCTTTCCAGGGAAAAGTTAAGCTACTAATATTTCTCAGCCTTTGTATGTGTTAAAGTTATAATATAGTCATTAGAATCTTATTATAATGAATTCTAGGTTCATAACAAAGGATTGTTCCAAAGGTGACTTACTCTTACCGTGAGATAATACTTGGTGCCAATAACTAAATCCCCCTGGATCAGTCAGCTACGTAGCAAGCATTTGCCCTACTTGCTTACTTTCCTTTTCTCTCTGTACCCTGTCCCACTATAAGAGGGATTTGAGGCTGTTTTTTCCAGGCATTTTAGTTAAATGTGTACCATTAAGACACATACTTGCCAAGCATTTTAAAGAGTGAAAGCCTTTATTTCTCACAAAGAAGTTCTAGGCATTAACTTAGATCTCCCTTGGACATTCTAAAGAAAGGCTGAATTACTGAAGTATGAACAACACTTCAACATGTGATAATTTCACCAATAACATGTTCCCATAGAATATGCTTGGTCCTCTATTCTAACTCTCATCCTGTTATACTGAAGTTATTTCTGGTAACTCCCCCTTCCCCCCCACTCCCAACACACACACACACACACACACACACACACACACACGCAACACACACGAAGACTCTGTAAGATTATACGGTCCTTGAGGGCAAAAAGTTCTAACCATCTCTCTACTTTCAATATAATGTCTGGATACAGTCACTCATTAGTATTTATTGACTGAATATGCCGAAGTACCCATGTCAAAGCCACTGGTCTGGCTAAGGGCACAAAAGCCTCAAAAGAGTCCTGCTTCCCCACAGATGAGGATGGATAGGTCAGTGCAAACCCTGAGAACAGCATAATTGAGAAACGCAGTAGACCTGGATCCCTGCTAGAACAGTTTCTTGGCTGATAAGATAAATGCTGTGGTGAGAATAAGCTATTCTACTGAATCAATCATTGTTAATACAACCCTATATCACCTGTGAAGCAGTGTCAACGATGCATTCTGAAATACGAAGGAAAAATAACCATTTTCACTCTGTTCTTCCACCTCCCCTTTCCTAAAGAAACCAGAATCACTATCATACTAGAATTGACTAATTTGTCAACAGTCTCAATCTGTCTTTATCTTACTGAGCAACAGGATACGTAAGAAAAACACATCAAGAGAAGAGCACAAAGCCTGTAATTCCCCCACAGCACTCAACTACCACTGGCTTCACTAATCAACAACTATAATTAAGCCTAATTATAAATTACAAGTATCTAATTTTAGAAGACCTTTGCTTTATAAAGCCTAGACATTAGAGATGTTGTTAACTTAGCTATTGCAAATTATTCCCGAGCCAGAAACATCCTTCGTGCATTCTTGCCTCATGAATCTGGCCTAGAAACACTACACTAGTCAGGATCCTTTCCTCAGGTCTATAGGGATCCTGGGCAGCAATCCATCTGGTATTCAGAGTTGAGCATCTCTGAGAAGGTAACTGTATGCTACCCACCCAAATCTCTCTTCTACTTATAACTGTAACATCCCCAGGGGTTTCAGATTTTCTTTTACTTGTTCCCCTGTGGTCTTGGTGTGATTTTTGATGTGAATAGTCTCAGGAAATGTGGTAAATCCAAGCTCTGTCAGTTTAACGAAAACCTGAGGGACAGCCCTGAAATGGGAAAAGCGTCGGGAAAAGGAAGAAACAAGTCCACTACAGAATATGTACAAGCGCATGACAGAGTACTTAAGCCCCTTACTGCCAGCTCTGAAGCACCATCATTTATGTTTTGGTTGGGTTTTGAACATCTCCAACTAGAATTAAGATGCCCAAAGTATTATCTTTGCCAGGTATAAGGACTGATGGGGAAAAAAACGGAAGGAGAAACAACTGCAGTCATTCTGGTTGTGACAGCCCAGCGAAGTCCTGCTGAATTTTCTGATTTAGAAAACGAAGGGCTGCATGGCACATGGGGACCTCTGTGCTCCCTCCAGCCCCAACACGATTGGTCTAGGGTACATCATGTCGTGAACTTCCCTGACATTGTGACGGATCACACTTCCCACATTGGCAGGTTATACAGATACAATGGTGACAGCTACCAACTGATTCAAGGCACAGTGTCCCCAAATCCCTGACCTCTAGAGATACTAGATGGCTAAGAGTGGCGAGCAGCAAGCTAAATAAGGGGGCAGGTGTTTTGCCCCTTTTACAGGAAACTGCAAATCATTAAGGGGAGCCACAGGATAGCAGCTTTAGCCACTAGTGTTCCTAACTCTCTTTCCTGGAACACAGGTGGTGGTGGTGACACTTAGCCATTCCTGACAATCCCAGGATGCTGAACATGCCTCAAAGACAATGGCCAGTACGTCTGGTCTTCCTGTTGAGAGAAAGCGGGCACAGCAGGGACTTGCTTTGGAAAAGGAAGCTGGTATTAGGGGTTTATCTTACTGTTTAGAGTCGACTTTATCTCAAAGGATAGCAGCGGCATGTATCACATGACGGTGCTTTGATCATGACCTCTCTTCTAAAGGCAGTCCATCGCAGCATCTGCCATGCCCACTACCTTGCCCACAATCCCTAGAAAAGAAGTAACTAATCCTAGACAGCCATTCTCTATAGCATCCATGTCCAGCCGGAACGAGCTAATGACTCACCTAGCGATCAGTGTTAAAAACAATGCCTTCAGGAGATCTGGTTTCCAGAACTGATGTTAATGCTAATTATCTCTGTGACTTTGTGCATGGTACCTTTTCTATGCCTCAGTTTCCTCACCGTATAAAGAAAAGGTTAGTTAGATCACAGGGGGCCTCGGATCCCTTCTACCTTTAGTCCTTCTGTGATAATGACATAAATCATCTAAATAGTACCTTTCTTTTGGCCACGCTTCGAGGTTTGCGGCATCTTAGTTCCCCGACCAGGGATCGAACCTGGGCCCCTGCAGTGAAAGCACCAAGTCCTAACCACTGGACCGCCAGGGAATTCCCAGTAGTACCATTTATTATGCTTGCTTACTGTGTGCCATGCACCCTACTAAGTGCTTTTCATACATCCTCTACTTTAATCCTTCCAACAATATGTGATGGCAATTTTACCCCCACTTTACAGGTAAAACAAAACAAAGACTCAAAGACAGGATTTACAAAGGGTTCTATCCTGCTTATACCTTTTCATGTCTTTTTAGTCAAAAGGTGTGCTTTATTTAAAAATCACACAATTTCACAGTGGGCAAACCCCCCAAAATTCACATAAAACTAGATTAAAAATAAAATGAAATAGACTTTTTACAACCGCTCTATGTTACCAATTGATGGCTTTGCTTTTTACTCTGCTTTTTAAACTGCCAAATCGAGTGAACAGATTCATTATTTTCAACACAATATTGCATAAATCCGGATGATTCCTCTGACAAGCCTCTGAGGAGAGGTATGACCGTAGTACTCTGGTACTCAAATCAAAAGCAGCCTTAAGAAAATGATTCTTCTAGATCTGGGGCCTCGCGTTAAAAATGCCTTCACCAGGAGTGACTGCAGAGCCAAATGTGTTCCATCCACATGTCATTTCCATTAAGCATTAATATGAAGGGGCAACATTCTTACCAGTTACCAAAATGAGGTGAACTTTTAGCTTTAATGTGATTGCCACCTGCTGGCCAAAAGACAAAAATCTTCCCTCTGCAGCACAGGAAGCTTGGAAGCACAGGACAAACGGAAACAAATGAATTCTTTATCATCAGCAAAGCAAGTTTGGGTGACATCAGGTTAATTTCTAAAGCAGAAGGGAAATAGTATTTAATGTGTCTATTTTTTGCCAGGTACTGCGTTAGGTACTTCATATATACCATTACATTTTTTTTTTTTTGTGTGTGGTACGCGGGCCTCTCACTGTTGTGGCCTCTCCCGTTGCCGAGCACAGGCTCCGGACGCGCAGGCTCAGCGGCCATGGCTCACGGGCCCAGCCGCTCCGCGGCATGTGGGATCATCCCGGACCGGGGCACGAACCCGTGTCCCCTGCATCGGCAGGCAGACTCTCAACCACTGCGCCACCAGGGAGGCCTACCATTACATTTAATCAGCCCCAAACAATGTGACTGGCCTAAATATCAGTAACACCATTTTAACTGGCTTCAGACTCCACAACCAAAAAGTGGCCACGAATTCAAAACCAGGTCTCACCCAGACCTGGTTCATCATCATCAATGCATACTCTTTCCATTTACTCCATTATTCTTCTCAACCATGGTATGTCCGAGTGATCTTACACTGCACAGAAGAGACTGCGGGACTGAGGCTTAGGAGCAGAGCTACAACTCACCAAGGAGTGTCACAAAGCCTTCCTGGTAGTTCACAAGTGACGCAGAGACAAGCCAGACAAATACTTCATAAATTTGGCAAGAAGAGCATCAATGATTAGTCAAAATAGGGGGAAATGAGAATACCATGACAGCCATCAATAAAAGCAATTTCAGGGGTTCAGAAAAAAATAATACATTTTACATTAAAATTTCAAACATTCAGCCCTTCAGCAAAAAAGTCTGAAAAAAGGAGGGTTGGGTATTTGTCTTTGGTCCATTTAGGAAACGCTCACCTGCGCACCCATCTCTTCATGGCCACCAGTGTACTGGGTGCCCGTGTGGCACAGACACAGCCCAGCTCCTGGCCTCAAGGAGCCCACAATCTAGTTGGCCAGATACCAATATAAAAGCAAAAGCTTCAGTACTCAAAGCCCCTTTCTCATCCACCATCTTCTTTTGTCTCTGAGAGGCACTACCACTGAAAAGAACGATGGCTAGTGTTTGAGTGATAACTGTGTACCGGACACTGTTCTAAGTTAGTTAATATATGTAAAGTGCTTAATCTTCATATAATGGTATGAGATAACTGGTCTCTTTAATCTCCCTTTTATCCATCATGCAAGGGTAAACAATTTGCCTAAAACCACACAGATCTCTTAAGTGATTAAGCTGGTGGTGTTCAAACCCACGCACTTTGCTCCACAGTTCAGATATTTCAAGACCAGGCTGTGCAGCCTCTAAGAGAAGTATGATTGCCCTCATTTCAAAGAAGCGCAGGAACAGAAAGGTCAGTTAACTTATCAGATGTTGCACAGTCAGGTAGCCAGAAGTGGAACTTGCTCTCTAACCAGTAGTCCAGTTCTCAACTACTACCATCATGTTGCTTCTGAAAATAACAATGATGATACAACATCAAGCATACAGAATACAACAAGCATAAAGAATATTCATCCGTGTCACCTAAGGAAGTTCAAGGTCAGCTTATTGGGAACAGAACCTGTAAGCAGCGATGACTACAGAGCGGGCGTATTCCAAGTGAGGCTGCTTAGAGGCTCTGAGTTACTTCCAGACCCGTCCATCTGTGAACTAACTCCTCTTCTGTCTTGGATGCCCAGCCTCCAAGAGAGGCCTGACACAAAGTAACAATTCTGTAGATGAGGAGAGTGACTAACTAGACATCTCAGCCTCTATGCTCTGAAGAAGCATGTGAACTCCCATTTACAGGATGTACATGGTTTATCAAATTAGAATGATCATCAATTTCTGGAGCAAATTCAAAGGGCAGTTTTACATTCTGGAGTCAACTGGAAAGATACACGAGTCACAATCCACTCCATACATCCCGTGGAATTAACACCCACACAAAATCATTATCCTCAGATGAAGTTTTACCTAGAAGTTTTAGGAGGAATCACATTATTTAATAAGCACATCTCACATTCATCTAAAACAGCCATAATTGGAAAAGATAACTAGTATTTACCACTAATCAAACAAAATATTGACACTAAGGTAGTGGGAATAATGAGATAGACAGATCTGGAAATGACCCTGTCCAGAATGAGAAAGACACAAAATCATGGCTAATGGTCACCCATGAATAGACCTAAAAAATTTTGACAAATTTTTTTTCTTTGATTCTTTTTACTCCATTTCTCAGGACATTAATACTTGTATGGCTCCATGTTTTCCTTTTTCTTTCTTTTTTTTTTTTTTAAACCAGAGCATGATGTGTTTGTTTTCCTTTATTAGGACTATGAAAAGAAGACAAAGAAAAATGCAAGTGGAAAAGGAAAAGCATACACTGGGAAATGTAGGTGACTCCACAGAGAATTTTACAAGTGAGTTATAATTTTCATTGTTCTAAAATTTTTCTTTTTGTTGTGGTACGTGGGCCTCTCACTGTTGTGGCCTCTCCTGTTGCGGAGCACAGGCTCTGGACGCGCAGGCTCAGCGGCCATGGCTCACGGGCCCAGCTGCTCCGCAACATGTGGGATCTTCCCGGATCGGGGCACGAACCCGTGTCCCCTGCATCGGCAGGCGGACTCTGAACCACTGCGCCACCAGAGAAGCCCTAAAATATTTTATAATCATTGCCAGTAGCTTAAAGACTTAAAGACAGATACATTGTGCTCTGTCCCTGAGCTAAATAAACTGTATTTGCTCTAATATCACATTTCAAGAAAAATGTGTATCTAGAGAGGATTGGGATGGTATGAAATTCCCAAAATAGATCATACGAGAAAATGTGGAAGGAAATAGGGATGCTTGTCCTCAGAAGGACAAAAACATCCAGAAATAGCAGTCATTACGCTGTACACCTTAAACTTCCACAATGCTATACGTCAATTATATCTCAATTAAACAAAAAAATAATAATGGCATTTACCAAATGTGTATTATACACCAGGCATTGTGCTAAATAATTTATGTGCATTATCTCATTTAATCTTTACAACCACCATTTGAGGTAAGTAATATTATATTTTACAGACAAAGAAACCAAAGACTGGAAATACTCACCCAAGATTATTAGTTGACAATGGGGAAGGTAAAACCATTCTGCAGGTCTGCCTTACATTTAAAGCCTAACACCTTATTCAGTCTGCTACAATGGCCTCAGTGTAAGAGACTACAGCCCAGCCTCTATTGTAGAGGCTGGGGTTCTGGCAGCGGTTGGCTGCCACCACCTGAGAATATGATTTTAGGTAAAATATCATCTCAGTGCATCACTCTTCTGTCATCTGCAAAGCAAGAGTTGGGATGACCACTGAATTTTCTTATAGCTCAAATTACATAACTCCAAATATTTGAAAGTTTATTGAACAGAGAATGAATTTTGTGTTGCTCTAGATGACAGAACTAGAATGAATGTGATTACTGAGAGACCGTCTATAATATATGGATTTTTATGGCACTGCTCAAGAATAAAACGGAGATTTACAGAATAAGAATATGTGAATGAAAACATAGATCTCAAACTCACTCGTTCAATGTTGAATACATCTACATTTTAGCTGTGTTTTGATATACTACTACTAATGGTGGAGTAGGGCCAAAAGTAGACTCAGAATTCAACTTTCATAATAAAATAAAATTCTAAAATTATACTCTGTGTACCTTCGGTTCTTTCCCCCGCCCCCATATTCAAGACAGTGTCCTTCAAAAGAGCTAGTAAAATTCTGAGTCCCCTAAACACTAAAATAATTTTAGTGATTTCAAACAGTTTACACTATAATTTGACAGTGCTAATGAAAAATGTTCTAAAACCTCCATAACCAACAAAAAATGTCATGGTAACAATATTAGAATAATCCATTCGCAAATATAAAAGTTTTAAATGGCAAATTGTTTTTCTGTCAAACTAAGATTATGATTTTAAAAAGTTAAAATCCATGTTGTAGCCATTCTACTCTAAATTTAAATCATCACTTCTGTAGAGATGACACGCAGTCTTGATTTCTAGTCTCAATTTCTCTCCATTTTAATATGCCAGTCTTGCATTCTGTCTACTGCTGGATATCTCTCTCTTTGGGGCATCCCTTCAACATCTTAACTCCATGTGCCAATGCTATCAGTCTGTGAAGATTACAGAAAGGTATCTCAAAGGACTTTGCAAAATGACAGCAACAAGAAGTCTGCTGATCCAAAGTAACCTCAGGACAGCAGGACCCTGCCAGTGGGACAAATTTATAATCCTATTAACATATCTAAAGAATGATCAAAGGAGTGAGAGAGGAGAGGCTTGAGCAAAGCAGGTGGAGCCGACAGATGCATAGGAAATGGCAATTTCTATCCAAATGATATTCAGGGGGCCTAGAGCCTCAGCAGCTGACCGTGGAGGTCGGCTAGACCTCATCACACAGAGAGACATCCCGAGCCTAATGCTTCTAGCACCCCTTGTTTTTGCTGACGAACCTTTTCGCATGGCTTCACATGTTGGTCTGCCCAGGAGATACTGTGTTAATCAGACTTTCAAGAATTTCCTATTTCTGTGTCACTGATCCCTAATAACATGCCAGTTAAATGGTTTCTGAGTTGACTTTACAGAGGATGAATTGATCATGTCTACTAAAAACTCCAGTTCCTGTAACCAGTCAAATATAATACACAAGAAGAAAAATATACTCAATTGAAATGTGTTCACAAGTGAACCAGGAGACATACAAGAATATCCGTAGACATTATTTGTATGGGTAAAAATTGAAAACAGCCCTAACTTCTATTTACAGTAGAGTGGATAAATTATGTTTCTCCCTAAAATGGAACACTATACATCAATGAAAATGAATAAACTACACTTATTTGAACAATGTGGATGAATCTGGTAAGCATAAATTATAAGCAAAAAAAAAAAAGCTAGGCAGTACAGAATACATATTGCATCTTTACATTCATAGAAAGTTCAGAAGAAAAGGTAAAACTGTACCATGGTTTTAAGGATGTGTGCTTAGATGGCAGTTCTACCCCAAAAAAAGCAATGAATTGGTTATCATATAAGTTCAGCAAGTAGTGGGTGGTGAGTGAGAAGGAAAGGGCTCAGGGTTTCTGGGGGCCGGCAGTATCCTATTTATTTAACCGCGGCAGTGGTTACTTGAATATTTGCATTGTGATAAATCACAGAGGAATAGATTTTTGTTTTGTATATTTTTCTGGGTCACGGACATGCATATCTTCAACTTAGATAATGTCAAACAAACAGTTCACCAAAGGTCTCCTACCTCTACCTTCCCTCAGCAGTATAGGTGAGTTCCCACTGTTCCACACTATTGTCAACACTTGGTATGGTCAGTCATCTGGACTCTGCTAGGTGAAAAAAACTTTTAAAATCATAGAGTTGAGTTTTATCAAATATAGACAATGAAATAATATTTCTCCTTTTTTCTGTTAATGTAGTAAGTTATAATGATTGACTGTCTTTAAATGGTAAACCAATATTACATCTCTAGAGTAAGCCCAACTTGATTGTTACACATTATCCTTTTCATATGTTGCCAGACTTGGTGTGCTAGCAATTTTGTCAAGGATGTTTGTATCGAGTGTCATAAATCAGATAAGAATGTATGCGGTGGTGGGTAGAAGAACGTCCTCCTCCTAAAAAGCCTGTGTCCTAATCCTTGGAATCTGGGAATATGTTACATTACACGGCAAAGGGAAATTAAGGCTGCAGATGGAATTAAACTTGCTAATCAGCTGCCCTTCAAATACGGAGAATATCCTTGATTATCTAGGTAGGCCCACTGGAGCCACAAGGGTCCTTAACAGTGGAAGAAGGAGGCATAAGAGGAGGTCAGAATGACACAGTGGATAACGATTCTATTGCTGTTGTTGACTGGCTTTGGAGCAGCAGGAACAGGGCCAAGAGCTAAGGAATGCTGACAGCCTCTAGAAGCTGGAAAAGACAGTTTCTCCCCTAGAGCTCGGGAAAGCAATGTAGCCACTAACACATTGATTGTAAGCTAGTGAGACCTGTAATGGATTTCTAATCTACAGAACTGTAAGATAATAAATCTGTATTGTTTTAAGCCACTAAACTCATTGTAATTAGTTACAGTCACAGTCGAAAACTATCACATGTGCTTAGGTGGCAATTCTACAAAGAAAAGCAAAGAAATTATCATATCAATTTCTTGTAATAAACTTCTCAGCATTTGATATCAAGGTAATTCTGATCTAATTAAAAATGTCAAGTGTTCCCTCCTTTTATACTGTCTCAAGAGTTAAGAAAAAAAATTACACGAGAATTTTTCTAAGTGTTTTGTAGAATTCATCAATGAAGCTATCTGGGTTTTGTAGAATTCATCAATGAAGCTATCTGGGCTAAAGGTATACTTTGTGTAAAGGTTTTAGTAGCAAATTCAACTTATTTAATAATTATAGGATGATGACAATATCCTATTTCTTTTGTGAAGTTACATTTACTAGGAATATGTTAATTTCAACTAAATTTTCAAATTTGTATAATTTTCAATTTGTATAATGTTATTCACGGTATCCCCTTATATTTATAATACCTTTAAGATTTATAGTTATGTCATGTTTTCTTTGATATTGATTACTTGTGCCTTCTCTTTTCTTAATCTTAGACTCACCAAGAGGTTATCCATTTCATTTGTCCTTTAAAGAATCTGCTTTAGGATATATGATTGTTCTTTACTGTATTTTTATATTTTATGTCATTAATTTCTGTTATCCTCTTTTTTCTTCTACGCTTTTAGGCTAAATTTGCTAGTCTTTTTCCAGTATCTCACATGGGATGCTTAGCTCATTGAAATTCAGACTTTCTTCTATTCTAACATATGCATACCAAGCCATATGTTGCCTTCTAAACAGGCCTTAGGTTTAACTGCATCTCACAAATAGTAATATGCAGTATTTTTATTATTATTCAGTACAAAGTATTACCTGATTTTAGATTAGATCCAAGAATTAATTAGAAGTGTATTTATTTCCAACCATAGGGATTTTTCTAGTTTTTTTTGAATTTTATTTTATTTTTTTATACAGCAGGTTCTTATTAGTCATCCATTTTATACCCATCAGTACATACATGTCAATCCCAATCTCCCAATTCATCACACCACCACCCCCACCTGCCGCTGCTTTCCCCCCTTGTGTCCATACGTTTGTTCTCTACATCTGTGTCTCAATTTCTGCCCTGCAAACCGGTTTATCTGTACCAGTTTTCTAGGTTCCACATACGTGCGTTAATATGTGATATTTGTTTTTCTCTTTCTGACTTACTTCACTCTGTATGACAGTCTCTAGATTCATCCACATCTCTACAAATGACCCAATTTCGTTCCTTTTTATGGCTGAGTAATATTCCATTGTATATATGTACCACATCTTCTTTATCCATTCATCTGATGATGGACACTAAGGTTGTTTCCAACTCCAGGCTATTGTAAATAGAGCTGCAATGAACATTGGGGTGCATGTATCTTTTTGAATTGTGGTTTTCTCTGGGTATATGCCCAGTAGTGGGATTGCTAGATCATATGGTAATTCTATTTTTAGTTTTTTAAGGAACCTCCATACTGTTCTCTATAGTGGCTATATCAATTTATATTCCCACCAACAGTGTAGGAGGATACCCTTTCTTGTTGTTAATTTCTAGCTTATTTGAATCGTGATCAGAGAACTTACTCTGTAGGATTTCAATCCTTTGAAATCTGTTGAAACGTCTCCTTTATCCAGTATATAGTCAGTTTTAACAAATGTCTTGCATATGCTGAGAAGAAGGTGTATGCTGCTGTTGCTGGGCACCATATATGCTTGTTCAGGCAGGGTTGCTAATCATGCTGTTCAAAGTCTCTACATTTTTCCTTGGTTTTCTGGTTTGTTTCTTGTTTTTTCTCTCTCTGCTTATTCTATTAGTTACCCAGAGAGATACGTTAAATTCTCCCACAATGGTTGTAGATTTGTGCATTTCTCCTTGTAACCCTGTAAATTTTACATGGTAGTTATCCCTTATTGCAAATTAATGAACTGGCATTCTGATCTTTACTTCAGTCTTCCATGAGTGTCATTTAGAATAAATTAGGCTCTGAAAGTACAATGGCCTCTAAGTACCCACAAGGAATGGTCTCTGAATCAGAGGTCCTCAAACTTTGTACCCTTGAACCCCTCTGTCAGTATGATGAAATCTCTGGATACTGTCTCAGAATAATCTTTTTAAATACATAAAATAAACAGGATAACAAATGAAATCCCTTTAAAAGACCATTATCAAAATGTTAAAAACAATTGTGATATTGTAACAATTGTTTCTTTACCAGTACATTCAATAACAAGATCTAATGATGGTTCTTACAATCTCCGTAATTTAAAAGTAATGATAAGCACAAAAAGCTTTAAGATATTTGCAACAGTTATGTGATATGAAAATACCTGCCATATCTACTGGTGACAAAATAACAGGTTCTACTAACACTACTATAATTTATTACTTCCATTCTTAATTAAAAGAATCATTCGGACCTCCCTGGTGGCACAGTGGTTAAGAATCCGCCTGCCAATTCAGGAGACACGGGTTCGAGCCCTGGTCCGGGAAGATCCCACATGCCGCGGAGCAACTAAGCCCGTGTGCCACAACTACTGAGCCTGTGCTCTGGAGCCCGCAAGCCACAACTACTGAGCCTGTACGCCACAACTACTGAAGCTCGCGTGCCTAGAGCCCGTGCTCCGCAACAAGAGAAGCCACTGCAATGACAAGCCCGTGCACCACAACGAAAAGTAGCCCCTGCTCACCGCAACTAGAGAAAGCCCCCGCGCAGCAACGAAGACCCAACACAGCCAAAAATAAAAAATATAAATAAATAAATTTTTAAAAAATCATTCAATTTCAGTGAGACATTAGTGAAAATAAATTTGTAATTTTTTCTGTCCATGTTCACAGACACACTGAATTCCATCCATTAAAGGGTTCAGGTTTCTGGACCACATGCTAAGATAGTCCAATCAGAGATCAACCTTTCAGAAGGTGCTATGATGCTGTTCTCACCTCTAGCTCACTAACTCCTGTTTACTCAATTCTTATTCTTATGTTTTCTTCTCCCCCCACCTCACTCTTGCTCTTTCTCACTCTATTTTATAATAAAAACAAATAAATAATTTTCTCCCTATTCCCCATTTTCCCCCAACTTCACTATCTTAGTAAATGATATAACCATTTTCTTAAGAAATATGACTGTTTCCTTCTCTAAATCCTTAACGGAATATGTTTCTTTTATTGCATTTATCATGCATTTTACATTATGGATGTTTGGTATACTAGCCTTATCTATACTAGACAATAAATTTGTATAAAGTTTTCATGCAGTATGAAAATAGTTTCTCAAAAAATATTTGTTGAAATTATATAATTCACTTTGTATCCAAAAAACCTTACCCTCTAAAATTACATTCCTCCTTGATAAATCAGCTGAGTGAATGAAAAAAATTTTGCCTCTGATATTTCCTTTTGATTGTCTTTTTTCTTTCTTGAATAATCTAAATCTAGATGAGACCCTCATTTTATTTATATCAGTCGAAACCTGGAAACCATCCAAATGCCCAGTTACAGAAAAATGGACAAACTGTGGTATTTCCATATGATGAATAGTAAAAAAAAAAAAAAAAAAAAAAAAAATTTAGCTATTGATACATGAAACAATACAGGTGAATCTCAAAAGCAACATATACTAGCCAGATACAGAAAACAAGCCAGACACAAAAGCATACATGTATTCCATTTTACATAAAGTTTAATAATAGACAAAAATAATATATGGTGATAGAGGTCAGAATAGTGGCGATTTGGGACCAGGATCTGAAAACGGCACAGGAGAACTTTCTGGGATGATGGGTATATACTTTATCTTGATCCCGATTGATGGGTACACAGGTGTATGTATACATGTGTATACATTCATCAAGCTGTGCACTTAACACATTTACATTTTGCCATAGATAAATTATGCCTTAAAAAGTTAAAAGAGGGGCTTCCCTGGTGGCGCAGTGGTTGAGAGTCCGCCTGCCGATGCAGGGGACGTGGGTTCGTGTTCCGGTCTGGGAAGATCCCACATGCCGCGGAGCGGCTAGGCCCGTGAGCCATGGCTGCTGAGCCTGCGCGTCCGGAGCCTGTGCTCCACAACGGGAGAGGCCACAACAGTGAGAGGCACCCGTACCACAAAAAATAAATAAATAAATAAATAAATAAATAAATAAAAAGTTAAAAGAAAAAACCTGCAGCATTTTCGTAAGAAGGTCTACCATCAGGTACTGAAGATAAAGCAGTAAATAAAACACTGTGTGATAAAGAGTAAAATGAATAACATACTGTGATTGCAAACTCCTTTTGACCAAAGTAAAATATGTGACGAGTGACATAATCTGAATGGCAACCTTGCAGAAACACTCCTTGTTGACTTCTAGTTTTTATTACAGCTTAATGTGTATTAATACACATGCAGTAACTGTTCATTGTAGAAAATGTAGAATTTCCAAATAAGCACAAAAAAATTAATTATCCATAATCCAACCACAGAGAATATTTTCTTTTTATATTGGCTAAATAACTTATTTGTTCTACTATTGAGCTGTATCCAACTTAACAAGGAATTTCTAAGCATAAATTCTAGGATCACTTTAACATAGAAAATATTGCACTCTAATCAATTCATCTTTCATTAAAAAACAAAATGAACAATAAAACAAGAAACTCAACTGAGACACATTTTTTGATGACTTTTTTCAAGAAATAAAGGGAATATGGATCTGTCCAACAATTACAAAGTACATTTCAATCACATTGAAAAATATAACTAAGTCTGATGGGGGTGTTTAGCCTTGAGCATCCCTGATTTTAGTCACTGGTTTTTGGAAACAGTCAATACATAAAAGATCCATAGCCTTACAGAGAAAGTAGGGTGGAAACAGATTCAGTCTAAATAATGAAGTGTTCTAATGGGTCCCCAAGGACTACAGCAGCATTTCCCAATGAAGGGTCGGGGAGAGGTCAGTTGTTCTATGGTCTGTGTATTTAGGAAACAGGCCATGCCATTTCTTACCCTAAGAAAATCAGAATTCACATAGTAAAGTAATGCTCTAAGTCCTAAAATGGAAAACAAAAACCTGTTTTTTTTACCGAACATTTCCCAAACTGATTTGGCTACCTAAGCCCCTCTCCTTCTACTTCCAACTCAAGTAACAACTAAGAACATCTCAAACTAAGACCACTCTTTGGAAACACCAGCAGATCAGCTGATCAGTGCCCTTCATGACGGTCCCCATCAGCCGTCTAATCCTACCTCTCTGTTCTGCCACAGACACACCTGTCTGCCACCACAGCAAGCCCACTGCCATCCCCGTAGATGCCCTGGTGGCTCACGGGCTCCACGCCGTGGCTCCACTTCCTCAGCATAAATACCCTGCTGTCTTTGGCCTCTCTAGCTGGTCAGCGCCTACTCATCCTTTATGTTAGAGTAAAACCTGCTCTGCTGGGGAAGCTTGAGCAAACCTGCCTCTAGGGCTTCCATTTACATTCCAATCTTCTCCATTCTAGACATTTCTTCAATATATTATGATTGTCTTCTTCTGTGACTCCCTACACACAGGTCTAAGTGAGATCTCTGGAGGGTAGGACTTTTTCCTTTTGGTCTTGCACTAAGGTAGACTGGCAGATGGGAGATTCTTAACAAATAATGGTTAAATGAATGAATAAATAATATAAGCACGTCTCAGGGAGGTGAGCCAAAATGGAATAGCCGTTAAATTAAGATACCCATTTTCTTATTTTATCCACAAATCTATGGTATTAGAATTCTTACTAAAAGTGTATTTCTGAATGACTCCAGATTTCCCCATTTGTTACCAGGTGAAAAAGCAAATGGACTTAATGCCCCTGAATTGTACACTTAAAAATGTTTAAAATGATAAATTTTATATTATGTATATTTTGCCACAATTTTTAAAAAGCAAATGGAAACAAGAAACATTTAGAAGGTTTTTGTTTTTTTCTGATTGCTGGGGGGTGGGGGGAGGCACAGTAGAGTAATACAGTACCTACAATCGTTTTTAACCAATTTCTTTGAACAGACGAGCAATTTTAAAATGTGCCGAGCTGAAACTGAAAACAAAACTGAGCGTAAAAAAAAGTAAACAAGTGAAAAAAGTTATAAAAGACACGTGTTTCTATTATGAAATTGAAACACAAAGAGCCCCTTAATTACAGATAATAGAGAAGCATTGCTGCAAATTACATCCCCATTAGTACCACTTAAATTGCAAGGGACAGCTTACAGTTCACAAGTGACTATAAAGTTAGTTAACTGGTTTTACAATAAAACACATTCTCATACCACATAAGAACTGTCTGTGAGAGAGATTTTTATGTAGCTCATAAGCCTGTTCCTAAAGATATCCCAGTAGAGGGGTTCCTAGTAGATTTTGATCCATGAGAGATGCTTGTAACAACAGATCCCTAAGGCGTTTACTCCTCATAAATTTTCTTCAAAGGGGACAACATTTCTGGTTTGTTTTAGAATAATCTGGAGGCAAGCTGCTTCTTTATTCTAGATCCTCAATCAAAAGCTCTGGTATTTATAAGATATGCCGAAAAACCAATTACATTTAAACTTGATCCATCATTCACATGACTTATAAATACATGGACCAGTACACTGTGGTACTTTTATCTTTGTCACCCTTAAAATTAAAGCATTTTTTTAACTGGCTTAACTAAGATTTTCCAGGTTTCCCTTGTAAGTAAGGCAGCATGTAACTATGATGAAAAATGATCAAAGAAGAAGAAATTAATACCTAAAACAGAAAAGATACTTTCCTAGAAACAGGTACAGCATAGCAGGTAAACAGCATTAATAACAACTTTGTAAAACAAACACAAAAAAATCCTCCTACAATTTTCTCTGTTCATATCTTATAGCTATTGTTTTTGTTAATCAAATGTGAAAAAGATAAAGAAAAAAGGATCCATTTACTATCATGATTTGGCAGGAGACAATAAATGTAGTCTTTTCTATCACCTTATTTTTATTGAAACTAAGGCCAGGAATTTTTGTACTTTTAAACTTTACCCCACGATCTGTTATAGGCTACACCGAGTTAATGGATCTATTTTTTTTCCCTTACTTTTTGTAGACAGATAATCCAGGATCATAAATTAGAAGAAGCCAGTTCATCTAGCATGAGCGAGTGGGGCTGAGCAGCCATCAGCTGCTTCCTCTTTATCCCACTGAGCAATTACTAAACAGTCGAGCTACAGAGACATTAACGGACATCAACACACCTCTCACTTCCGTTTCTCACTTCCTTTTCCTGTAAAGATTTGGACCAAATAGATAAATTCTGCTGGTACCTAAATGACTAAGGAGAGGAGTATAAAGTAAAATCTATTTAAACAATTCTGCATGATTTGCCATGCCCTTTCATTATGTGGGGAAAATTTTCTCCAAATGAATAAAGTACCAAATGCCGTTATTTCGCTGCTACTTGATTTACTACTAAGGCCGAGTGTTTAGATTCTGACAAAATGGATTCATTAAAATGATCTTCTAGCTTCCTCACTGTGCAGTTTTCTTTGCCTGGGTCCATGACTGTCCCTCCACAGGATTCTAAACTCGAATTTCTGACTCATCCTTCTGTTGATTTCTTGGAGTTGACAGTGTCCCTGCCTGTCCCTCACAACTTAGCCCAATTCCCCCAAACTTCACTTCTGACAGGCCAGATTTAGATGCCAACCAGCCTACCTTCTAGCTGACCCAATTCCAGACACTGGCACCCCTGGCCTGCCACTTTAATTGTAATTTCTAGACTGGATAATCCACAAAATAATGGGTATGAAGTTACTCTGCAGTAATTCTTCAAGCTATTCTGGGAGGTAGGAGAAGAGACTCACGTGCCGTAGCCAAAGACTCAGACTAGATCTTAAGGACTCTGATTCAGTGAGTGACGTATACCAAGGGAAAGAGTAGATCTTATTAGCAAATTATGAAACATGCAAGAGATTCAACAGAACTATAATACATGATCCACTGAATCAGGTTTATCATCAAAACATAACTGAAGAGAAATTGGTTACTGGTATCAGATCATCATACATTATTTAAAGAACACTGTATATTATTTAAAGTATGTGAAAATAGTAAATAGAGTGTGTTTGGTCGTTCTCAACAAATCTTGTTCATATAATCACAAATTTAAAAGAACCTCTGGATAATAACACAGGGGTGAGGGTTAGGGGGGAGACACAGAATAGCATGTATGGTCTCTTGTCACTTCAGCAAAAGCCAAACATGTGGGGAGAATAGGAGTTTTCCCAGGTCTATGTAAAACCCACTGGTAGAAGCAGAATGTTTGAAACTTGTAGGCTTCTGTCTGTGCTGATGGAGCTCTTCTCTCACCATTTGAATGATATATGTTTACTAAGAATAAGGAAGCTATTCAGGCTAATTGGACCTATTATATTAAGTAATTTAACTATGTATTATTCAAACTGACAAAATATGAGTTCAAAAATAATTGTTTCTATGAGAACTAAGTTGAAAGTCTTGGGAATCTTTTATAAAGGCAAATTACCAAGAAAAATGCTGTTGAATTGGGTGCAAGTGAGGTAACTATAAAAAATTAAAGAGAACTGTATAAAAATCTAGCATTCTATACTCATGTGTGGAGAGGTTTTAAGCTCTAGGATTACAAGATTTTTATTTTTTTATAAAACAACACACTTCAATATATATTATGCCCACTATGTTTCTATATGATTAGATGAGCATGAAGACAGATATGGAAAGGTACACAGCAGGCTGTAAATACGGGTTTCCTGTTTCTGTATTATTTTGTTTCAAAAGCAGTTACGGCTTGGGGGAGACGTGAGGGAAAAAAGATTGTCCATGAGAAAAAAGTTACACAACAAGTAACATCAGATATAAAGAGAATCATGAAAGGACGGTCATTCAAATAGTAATGGTGGTTATCTTGAAACAATTTTAGCTTTCATACATTTCTTTACGTTTGAATATTTTACAATGAGCAGTATTTTACATAATCACAAGAAAAATGAAACTAGTTTTTTCATGTTGGATTTTTTTACTATTAAAAAGAGAAAAGAGACCATGGGACTAATTTTAGGGAAAAATCAATGACTAGACATTGCATGAAAATGACTTTTGATCCTTGATGACCTGCTTTTACACAAGAGGGGAGTGACTGCAGTGAATCACCCGTGCTCCACCCAATTTCTATAACCAAAAGTTTCATTCTTCAGGGAGTCAAAGGATCTGCTGTTTTCAAACCTCATACTCTCAGTTGGCAACACTTGGCCTTATTTCCATACTTTCTTCTCCATCTTTGTCTGCACTGTTTTAATAGAAAATTAGCATCACCTTTTATATATCTATGTCCCGTAGACCTACTTACAACTCCTAGTCAGCCTGCCTACTGGTGGATTTTCAATATTTAACTCTGGGCCAGTGCTTCATTCAAGCAATGCATGTCACAGGTTATGGTTTATTTGTAAGGGCAACACATTAGCCTTTGGCTTCCCAATAGATAGGGGACATCAGATGGGAAGGTGTTAATTGCAAGGGTTAGGGGACTTTAAGTTCCAATGATATAGTCCCAAATATACAGGGGGAAAAGTCCTAAAGAAATCTTGATTTTTTTAAGAACATCTGCTTTACTTAAGGGAAAATTTCATAGGGAATAAATTCTTGAAAAAGAAATGATAACTTTGCTATAGCGCAAACTAATAATTCAACAAGATCTGGGACCTGAAAGAATCCAGCTCTTCTTACTATGTTCCAGCAATTCTTTGGAGATCTTGAGAAGTGAACATTCACATATTCTTGAACACTTTTTTCTAACATTTTCCCTTTTCCAATAAAGCTCATTCCTTAGACTTCAGTACTGCTTTAAAAAAAAAAAAAGGCCATCCTCTACACAGTCTATTTTCTTCTCTACTAATTCAATTATTCATTAGACAGGTTTACATTTATGGTGTGCATCAGGTACTCTACCTAATGCTAACTCATACATAGGGGCAATTCAGGCTCACAGAAGGTACCAAACACGTGGGTATTTCTATATGGAGAGTATGTGGTAAAACTGGAATTGAGACACATCTGGAACCTCCTGGATTCCAGGTGAGAGCAGGTACAATGTGTCCAAGACAGGGACATGAATCCTCTAATCCTCCATTTTTGCTAATTGCTTAATTAATGAAAATCTACCTTTAGGGTAGATTCCATAAGATGAGGTTTACTTTGCAGTGGTTCCATCACCTTGGTTGGGATCTAGAGCTGTTTGTCTATAAATTTCCCCAGGATGATTTGAGAGATAAAAATAGAGTATTCTCACGCTATTGCAGACTGACACCAATTTACCAGGTCCACTGCAAAAACTCATCCATCCACTCTGAGTTAAAAACATGATGACTAAGAAGAAACCTTCCTCATGTGGTCCTATAGTTCATACCAGACTATAACGGACGCTGTTTCCCATTTTATTAAAAGTTGCCTGCAGGTAGAAATCGGAGTGCATCTCAGCACTGCTGCCTTTGGCTTATGCTAGAGTCCTGACACTGAGCCTGCCTGTCTCACTTCATGGCTGTTCTCATCCTGTCTTAATAATTCATTTGGTTTTACTTTCACTTACACACAAACACACACACCACACAAATGTATCACTAGAAGTTATTACTCTATTTAATATTAATGTCAACATCAAGTATTCTAAGTCTAAAAATACAATTATTTCTCACGAGGAAGAAAATATGGTTAATTCCATACATCGTTTCTCCTGAAAGTAATAATTAGATTACTCAGATGCTATACACACTGTAATGCACAAAACCAGACCTTTAAGTCTTATGGTTTTGAAAGCAGCAATCAAACACGAAAATCATCTAGTTCAGCAGGATTAAAGAGTTTGCAGATCATCTGCTTTCCATTTTTCTCCTCTGTATCCAGTTACTGCAAAGACAGTCAATATAGTGTGGAAGGGGAATTATCAACTTTGGTGTCAGGAATCCCAGGTTCTCATTCTGGCTCTAACACTAACCTGTCATGTGACCATAAACAAATGCCTAACTTCTCTGGTTTTAGTTTCCTTATATGTGAAAAGAAAAGAAAGATGAATGAATAACCACTAAGACCTCTTCTAGTCCAATCCCCTCTCATTCTAGTTTCCATTTTGGACCCACTGATCCGGCTTTTGACGATGCTGCTCTACTTAAAACTTTTACTGGGATTAAGTGTGAATTTTTGTTGTCATTGTCTAGCACTCCCATTAGAAAAAGAAGATCACATTGTTCTAAGACTGAGCAAACAACTGCTCTAATTTGTCCCTGGTTTTATTGAGATAGAACCGACGTACAACATTGTATTAGTTTATGGTATACAACATAATGAATTGATACACGTATATACAGTAAATGATCACCATAATAAGTTAACATCCACTGCCTCACATAGTTACAATTTTTTTCTTAAGATGAGAACTTTTAAGATCTACTCCCCTAGCAACTTTAAAGTATACAATACAGTATTATTAAGTATAGCCACTATGCTGCACGTTACATCTCTAGGGCTCACTTATCTTATACCGGGAAGTTAGTACATTTTGACCCCCTTCACCCATTTCCCTCACCTCCAGCAACCACAAATCTGGTCTGTTTCTATGAGTTCCATCTTTTTTAGATTCCACATAAAAGTGAGATCATACAGACGCCATAAAGAACTGAGGAAGCAGGAGAGATGGAGTACTACCAACTTCTCTGTGAAATGAAATTTGTGGTTGTTTGACACTGTTGACAAAGGATGTTATTAGACTGTTCAGAATTACAAATGAGGTTAGAAGGACTGTTAGATATTAAGCAGATTCTATTTCACAATAATTAACAAGGATAGAAGACTACACATGCTAAATCATGTCAGAAATTTCCTTCGGCTCTTTCAGGCATGCCAGGAAGAATCTGAGTCACTTTTATTGCTTATCCTATTCCTGTGCCCCTGAAGGGGAAGGAGAGCGGGAGGGAGAGCGTTAGTCATCTGCAATTAATTACTCATTGAATTTGCTAAACCATAATCATTTTTCCTTTTGAGCTTTCATCTAAGTATCTCTAAGAACTTCTGAATATTAATTATAACAACACTGTCCTGAAATAATTTTGGGCTTTGATTAAAATCGCATGCCCTACTTTTGATTACTCTCTTCAAGTGTGGAGTCTAAAAAAATCCTAGAAGGTTAGAGCTTAGAAAGATGTTAAGCACATCAAACCCCACACCTCACCTTTTACTGATGAGGTTCTGAGACTACAGAGGTTAAGAGACTTGCATGATTTCACCTAGCTAATCTCAAAGCAGATTTAGCATACAATGAACCACATCCTGTTCTCCGAGGCCTCCCTTGAGCTTGTGCCAAAATAACATATTTCATAATAATCTTCCAACCATTCACCCCCTAAGTTACTAAAAAACTTTAATTTATGGATAACTTTCTTAGACACAAGGCCAGCATGTTGGTGGGCATGGCTCTGCTGCCGTATCATGGGTGATCTGGGAGCCTAAGCAAAATATATTTTCCTTCCTGAGATTCTTTATGTTTATGTCATCCTCTCAAAATTAAGGTAATCAAGATTAGGTTAATCACCAATACATGAGAGTTGCATACAATTTTGGAGTTGAATAAAATGAACGGTGTGGGCTTCCCTGCTGGCGCAGTGGTTAAGAATCCGCCTGCCAATGTAGGGGACACGGGTTCGAGCCCTGATTCGGGAAGATCCCACATGCTGCAGAGCAACTAAGCCCACGACCCACAACTACTAAAGCCTGCACGCCCTAGAGCCCGTGTTCCTCAACAAGAGAAGCCACCGCAATGAGAGGCCCGCGCACCACTGCACTGAAGAGTAGCCCCCACTTGCCGCAGCTAGAGAAAGTCTGCACGCAGCAACGAAGACCCAACACAGCCAAAAATAAATATAATAAATGAATAATAAATCTTTCATTTAAAATAAATAAAATAAAATGAACTGTGTTCAAATCCAAGAGAGCAGCCCCTAAACATCAAAAGGAAGTTCACTCTATCTGGCTGGTAACATTAGAACCTGAGTTCAAGCATCATGTTTCCCGCAAGGGATCACAATCACTGCTGAAATAGCTTTTAAGTGACCCATGGTGCCTAAGCTTCTCTGGGAAACAGTGGGCCTGTGCTGGGGGTGGTGGTGAAGACACTGGAGTATGACTGAGAAAGACGAGAACGTGGAGAGGATATCTAAAGAACATTTCAATTAATTCACAATATGGCATAAGTCTGGCTCTCATGCCACACTTTTCTCAAGGGAAGATCATACTAACATGTTTAGATGGTATATTAGCAGCATGCAATAATTACATCATAAGTTCCCAAGCAGAGGCAGTCTATCGCAAGGACTTTCTTTGCTACCAGTTACCATAGGCTGTTTTAAGTTAGAAACTGAATAGCAACACTGAATACTGTAGAAATGCACTTTGCTTAGTAATACTTGAGTTGTTACAATATTTGATTATCCATTTGGTTGTTACAGAAAAATTCTTAACTGTAATTGATGGTTGTTGCTGTAGTAGTATATTGCCTATATTTCTACCTCTACTAATGGGCTTTATGTGCTAGATTTTAATATCTTTGAGCCTGGGCAAGTGCACAATTCTTTTTAAAAGAAACATGGTTTACTTGCACAAAACTGATCAGTTTTGAGAGATTGTAAATGCCCTTGAAGTGTGAGTGTGAAACAAATGGTGAGAACTTGAATAGGTCCCTCTTATTGCAGTATTGAAATTAAGCCTACTTAATTTATCAAGTCATGTTCATGCCCTGATTTTATATACTCGTATCTATCATTTTTTATATATATAAATTTATTATTTTATTTATTTATTTTTGGCTGTGTTGAGTCTTCCTTGCTGCGCATGGGCTTTCTCTAGTTGCGGTGAGCGGGGGCTACTCTTGGTTGCGGTGACTCCTCTTGTTGTGGAGCATGGGCTCTAGGCGCACTGGCTTCAGTAGTTGTGGCACGCAGGCTCAGTAGTTGTGGCTTGCAGGCTCTAGAGCGCAGGCTCAGTACTTGTGGTGCATGGGCTTAGTTGCTCCACATCACATGGGATCTTCCCGGACCAGGGATCGAACTCGTGTCCCCTGCATTGGCAGGCGGATCCTTAACCACTGTGCCACCAGGGAAGCGCAAAGTTGGACCTTAAGAATCAGACAGACCAGGCTCCTCCCATCAGTAGCCACAAGACCCTGGGCTTATTACCTTACCCCCTTAAGCCTCAGTCTTTTCATCCCCAAAGTGAGGATAATAAATGAATCCCCCCTCAAAGAACAGTTGGGAAAATTAAATGAGATAATACAAAGAAACAGCAGCAAATGTTAAGCACACAGTAAGCACTCAATCAATTAACTCTTAAGCTTGCTTCAAAACAACTGACCTGTCTTTACATCAGCTGGTTAGCTCTTAATGGTTTATGCAGTTGTGAAGAGGAAAGATACTCATGAGGCATTTCCTTAAGGATGCTATTTTCTTCTGTTCTGGAAAGCTGTTTTTAAACATTAACATAGACTAGTGTGTCGCTTTCAATTTTTTTTTTTAATTTGAAAGTACTGGGCTTAAACAAACACATCTATCCACCATTATATTTTATTTTTTCAGAGACATTCAGAAAATGATGTGAAATTATATTGACCTGGGTTGCATTAGAGCTTCTCATCTGAATACTGAATCCTTTGTCTCCACCCTTGTAGTTTCTTTCTTTTGTTTTCTACCTTTTGCTTTACTCTGTCTCACTAGGCTCTGTAACTCCTCAAAGAAGTCACAATGACCAGAAAAAGAAATTTTCAAAAAAAGATTATGAGTAATAGTTGAAAACAAATAAATTGACTTAATAGAGCCCAAAGTATGGAAGTTTCATGACCTAAAAACAAATACCTCTAGAGAAAAAATGTGTACCCTTTTTGACTATTTTCTTTGTGTCTTGCATAATGTCACAAGCCTGCATTCCTGGTAACATACATTGCAATGTCCAAGAAAGCATAAAAATTCATTTTATAGAGCTCATAGGAATATTCCTTGACTGTATCATCTCTTTCAGATATTCAATTTCCTTTAATTTGCTATGGTAGGGCCAGAATTACTTTATAGAAATAATGCCAGGAGATCTGTTTGGTTAATGTTCTGCCGAAAATAAAGAATTGGCTTTCTGCTTAGATTTATCAAAGTTCTACTCCAAATTGTAGACAAGGTAGGGTGTTATATTGGCAGAATATCAGGTCAGGTGTTCCTTACATTAGGTATCGGTAGACTGAAATCATCAATGATTCACTTCAGAAAATAAATTCTGTTCTATTTCAAAATAGGGATTACATGCATCCTATAAATGGCTCCCAACTCTTTTGTTCTCATGTGCTATCTAGTGTTACTTAAGGGAATATTTAGCTAAATTCTCATCCTGGCTGGGAAGATGAAAGGCTTACTCTGGAAAGAGATCATCTAGTCCAAAGCCCTGCCCTCATTTTTCATATGAAGCCGACTCGTTGCTTTCTGGAGGTAACACAGATAATTACTGAATATCCTTAGATATGGGATTATATATTATTCTGGGATAGTGGGGGACATTCTCCATAACACCCTGTTGACTTACTCTATTTACTGTTCATAATCATCATCATTTACTAACAGTTTCAGGAACACAGAACTGAGGTATACACAATATTCATCATGGAAACTTAAGTATTACAGTGGCTTTGGAGGGAGACAAATAGCTGTGATTTGGAGAAAGTTACATACTTCACTCAGACTCTGTTTCATCACCTGTAAAATGGACATCATCACATGTATCATATCTATCTCAGGGGGCTGTTATGGATTTTAAAAAAAAGAAATATGTAAAGTCCCTATTAGAGTTTATGATCCATGTAAGCAGTCAATTAACGGCAGCCACTTTTAACATTGTATGAACATCCCCACAGAATGGAGTTCTCAGAAGTCAATACTCGGTTGGATAAGAACCCACCTGGGCAAATCAAACACAGATTTGTACAATAACTGGAGTACCCTTGCTTTCTCCTTACTAGCAATCCTCCTCCTGTGATGTGCTCACAGTGTGATGGGTGAGAGTAGTGACTCTAGTGCCAATAGGTGGGGCTCAAACCCCAGCTTCTCCACACAGAGCCTAGTGACCCCAGACTTCCCGCTTGACTTCTCTGTGGTGAAGTTTCAACATCTGTCACATAGGGATCGTGATAATTACCTATCTCATTGGGTTTTTTTTTGTGGGGATTAAATATGTTGATATATGTACCTGGCACATAGCAAATGCTATATAATTTATCTTTTATTTAAGTATTAGCTGTAAATTAAAGCAAAAGTCAACCACTTGGCCTAAGTACTAATAACACTTGTAGATCTACTAACTGATATTCAAATAAACCTAAATTTTTAAGAAAAAGATTGCTACAATATAACAGCTGATTTCCTTAATCAGAAAGAACTAGGAAAACGTCTATATCTTAGGTGTTTCTAATATATATTGTTTTAAAATGTCACCTTTCGGAAAGACCCTTTTTGACAGAAGTATTTCTGTTTTAGTTTAACCAATAACAACAATTTCCCCTGATTTCTTTCTCTAAGCCCCGTACTGTGCTGTGTGCTTGTGGTCATTCTGTCACCTAATCCCAAGGAAGGAGGACGGCATGCCCCATTTTTCCCAACTATACAGATGAGGAACTGAAGCCTTAGAGAAATTAAGTAACTTACCCAAGTTCACAGAGCTATAGCATGTATGAGAAAACAACAATAACCACAATCCCAATCCAGGAATGTTTATAACTACTAATACAGTAGTTATAATGGCCTCTCCACTTACGAATGGTTGAAACCATGTCCTGTAAACACTTCAAAGTGAAATAGTCCCCAGATGCTAAATTGTTTAACCTAAGTCTCAGTTTTCCCTAGATATAAAATGAGAGTGATCAGATCAGATGGTCCAAGATACTAAAAACTCTACAGAGTTTAAAACAAATATTTCCACTTCATGAATCTTGTTGGTAAATCTAGGGTTTTTTAAAAAATTTAAAATACATCTACTTATGATTTTTCTGTTGGATTCTCTAATTATTTAGTGTTCTAAAAATTATAAATCATCCATATCTATAATTTTTAAAATTATAAATAAATCATCTACATATAAACAAAAGTTTGCTTTGGTATTATCTAATTCTCTATTCAAGAGCTATAAAAATATCTCTTATGTACATATTAATTCTATTTGGTCATTTTAATGATGCTTAAATTTTCTACAAGTCTAGAGTAAAGAAAAAAATCACCCCACAGGGTCTAAGTTCTCAATAAAAGTATACAATGCTTTAAATCTATAACAAAAATATCCAATATTATAAAACTCGCTTGTTGATTAATTCTACATTTTCTTCTCTTAGCCTATAATATTTAAATATTTAATGTTAAAAATGTCATCACTTTAACCATTTACTCATTGGCCAGTCTCAATTTCTGTATTTCAGTAAATGTAAAACAAGAGAGAAATCTGCCAAAAGTCAGCCTAAATATTAGCAGACAAAAACATCACCTGCTTGGCATTTTGTTTTTATTTTCTTCAAGTCAGCCAGACATATTTATTAGAAAATGGAAGACAGTAATATTAGTTCACTTTTTCATTCTTAGCACTCAATTAACACACATCCAACAACTGGAAAGGTACTTGTTATTATAGTACTGACATGATAGACAGCACTAAAGTCAGTCTAAGCCCCCGTAAGTCAACCTGTACAACCAAACTGTTCAATGGCCTGGCCACTGAAGGTGAATTCCATCTTAGTTCCTAAGATAAGGGAACTGAGCTCTTGATAAGTTAACACATTAGTGTAGCAACTACATTTGGCATGGAAGGGAGAGGAGGACACCCCCACATCCCTGCCCACCCATTGTGAGGTCCATAATCTTCCACCCACACCATTCACTTTCTCTTCACAGCACTCATAACGCTGACATGTTTAGTAACTGTCTCTCTTATCCCATCAAAATTCAGGTTCCATGACATCAAGAATTAACCCTTCTTCTCACTCCTGTATCCTAGTGCCTGGAATAGTATCTGACACAAAATAGGTGCCGGGAAAATATATTTACTAAGTAATAAAAATAAATTATGCAGGTAGTTGAAAAATGACTTTCTCTTTCTGGATAATTTTTATCCCTAATCCCTTGCTGTTAGTTGTTGTCTTGACCACCGCTCCATCCACTATAACCAATCTCCTCCTGCCTCAGCTAACAAGTATCTCTTAATCTGAAAACTCTTCATAGTCAAGGGCAGACAGGGACGGTTTGATGTTGAGCTGTTAAGGGTCTCCCTTGAGTTCTGAGGATGCTTGCTCTTAAAGGGCACCACTTTCCTCCTGGGCAGGAGACACTTCACCTTTTACCTCTCCTCTTGAAACTTCTTTCTTAGGAGTTTTTTCATAGACTAGATGCTCTCATTCAGCAACATGAGCTTTGTACATCTCCATCACGTCTGGAGTTACAAGGTTCTTTATGTATTGAGAGACTTGTGTCTTGTAAGCAACTTCATCTTTCATTACGAGATGCACATCATCTGTCCCATTCTAAATTTATTTATTTATTTATTTTTGGCTGTGTTAGGTCTTCGTTGCTGCCCGCGGGCTTTTCTCTAATTGTGGTGAGTGGGGGCTACTCTTTGTTTTGGCGTTCGGGCTTCTCATTGCGGTGGCTTCTCTTGCTGTGGAGCACAGGCTCTAGGTGTATGGGCTTCAGTAGTTGTGGCACACAGGCTCAGTAGTTGTGGCGCACGGGCTTAGTTGCTCCATGGCATGTGGGATCTTCCTGGACCAGGGCTCGAACCCATGTCCCCTGCATTGGCTGGCGGATTCTTAACCACTGCGCCACCAGGGAAGCCCATCTGCCCCATTCTGATCACGACATCCACAAGATGCACTCTTGCACTGAAGCCTTGCCTTCTAAATAAAAACCTGGGAATCATTTAATGCTGTGAAGGAGGGACAAGGCTACATCCACAGCTCCCTTTAGACACCCTCTGCTCCACCCCTACAACCCCTTCCCCAGAGCTACAGTACTTCTGGGCAGGCCCACGTCCAAATTGCACATGAAGGCACTAGACTGACCATTTCTTTGGCCTTTCCATACTGCATTCACCTGGTTACCTCTACTTGGAAGTAGATCTCATCTTGCCAAACCTGAGAGAAGGCCAGCAGGCTGTAACAGGCTGGTCCTTTACACTACGCCATGGTTTGTAATGCCAACCTTCACCTCATGCTTTGGGAGCTGGTGAGCATAAACTGCACAGACTCTCATGCCCCTTCCAATGGGACATAAGCAATGGGACAAATGGTAGCCCCGCTGCTATCACGCAGTATCATCCTGAGCTTGGGTGTGTTGTGCTAATTCTTAGCCTGGTTTATCCTCCACTGTCTCCTAAATTGTACTGATACTTGATGTCACTTGAAACAGGCCTTTTTCTTGACAGCCTTGACAAACCAGAAACCCACATCCACGACTGGGCACAGACCTACAGGCCTTGGGAGAAGAGCACAGTCCAGGCCAGGTATGAGAGGACCTGAGGAGTTTTTTAAATGCACAGATTCCTGACCTTTATTCTTAGGAAATTTTGATTCAGGAAGATGAAGAGTGAGGCCAGAGAATCTGTATTCTTTAAAAGTTTATTCACTACTGCCACTTCTGCCAACGCCTCAAACATCCCCCTCACAACGTCTGAAGCAGATTCACTTCGGGAACCGACTTCCCTAAACCACATTCCTATCAGCAATGCAAAAAGAAACAAGAACTACTTCGTTTTCCTCTCAGAACAAAGGGAGCATGCATTCATTCATTCATTTACTCATCTGTGCACCCAGCACAATGCTGAAAACCTGAGGGAAATAAAAGATGAGTAAGATACAGTTCCTGTTGCCAGGACTGACTTCGTTAGTTACGGGATCCAGTGCAAAATAAAAACATGGGGCCCCTTGCTCAGAAAATATTAAGCACTTCAAGACAGTGATAGCAGAGCATTAAACCAAGCACAGGGCCCATCTAAGCGTGGGCAAAGCATGTTCATTTCGGGAGCCGACTGACCTAAACAACGTTCCTATGAACAAGAACAAAAAGCAACAAGAAGTACTTTGTTTTGCTCTCAAAACAAGGAGAGCCCTCAGCTACGCCCATGACAGTGGCCCTGCTTATGTATAAAGCAGGAATCTAGAACATTTCCACTTGAGAAATGAAGTTCAAAAAGGCAAAAAGTAATGAGGTAATAAAAAAATTATCATCATTAAGAAAAGTTATTATCATTAAGAGTCTCTATTTTAATCAATTTCTCTAGTTGAATAACTAGCCGTTGCTCTTCCAATGACTGTGCTTAAACAAAAACAGCACAGAATAATGAATTAACATTATTACTTTGGGGTTCTCCTGGACACTATTGCCTTCTAGAGGCTGTAACAATGAGTCCTTACAAATAAAACCCCACTTTGTAGAGCTGATTGAGGCATAAGCAAGTGACATCCATGGGTTCATGAAAAGGAAAGAATAAAAGTTCTTCATTTCTACATAACTCACAATGGCTCCTAAGTATCCTAATCTTCTCATGAAATGGAAAAAAAAAAGTGTGAAAATTTTCACTTAAGACAGTTGACTTCAAACTTGAATTAATCCAAATGCCCTTAATAAATGAGCTCTTCCATACCTCGGAACATGATTCTTGTTAAGCCATCTGTCAAATTCATCTTCTGACACTTCATGTTAGTAATCATCATGATTCCATAACATAGAATTATGTAATTTAGGAAGTTGACTGCACCCAGACAAAACTGTAATTCAAAAAGATACATGCATCCCTATGTTCATAGCAGCACTGTTCACAATAGCCCAAACATGGAAACAACCTAAATGTCCATCAACAGAAAAAAATTATTTACCCATTTATCGACAGATGAATGGATAAAGAAGATGAATGGATAAAGAAGATGCCATACAATGGAATACCACTCAGCCATAAAAAAGAACGAAATAATGCCATTTGCAGCAACATGGATGCAACTAGAGATTATCATACTAAGTGAAATAAGTCATTTCTGACTTATTATTTTCTTTTATTTCCCTTTCTCTTTCGAGAAAGACAAATACCATATGATATCACTTATATGTGGAATCTAAAATATGGCACAAATGAACCTACCTACAAAACAGAAACAAACTCATAGACACAGAGATCAGACTTGTGGTTGCCAGGGGGTGAGCGGGGAGAGGGATGGACTGGGAGTTTGGGGTTGGTAGATGCAAACTTTTACATTGAGAGTGGATAAACAACAAGGTCTTAATGTATAGCAGTGGAAAATGTTTTCAGTATCCTGTGATAAACCGTAATGGAAAAGAATACAAAAAAAGAATGTATATATGTGTATAACTGAGTCAATTTGCTGTACAGCAGAGATTGGTACAACATTGTGAATCAGCTATACTTCAATTAAAAAAAAAAGAAGTTGATGGCTATTTTGTTGTATCTTTTGGGGAATCTATAAATCCGAATCTTGGTATTTATTCCTATCCTTTTAAGGCCAAAGGATTTTTTTTTTTTAAGTGCAGGCCAAAAGCGTGACTGAAATGCTCGCCCTTCCTAAACACAGGGCTTAAGAGTTCTTTGTGTGGCTCCTGATGGGCGAGGCTACTACACTAGCAGCCAAAGAGCCAAAGATGTGGTTCTTAGACATTTACTATTTCATAGTTGTTTTGCCTTATCTGTATTCTAACATAATACTCAGCTTCAGAACATTACAAATAGCAATCAACAAAATTAAAATGAACACAGCTCTAGAGTATGCGGAAATGGCAGTAGAGGGGAATCGAAATCTCTAAACAAAAGCATGTATAGAGCAACAAGGCTTTATTTCGTTTAAAAGATACCTACCTAGATGGTAAGGGATATCTTCTCTCTGAAGACAGAGCAGGAAAAGCCAGGAAAGGAGACCTCTCTTGTGCTTTTTCTAGCCATTTTTAGAAGGCGCTTGAACATTCAAATTTGCTACAGTGAAACCATGGAAGGAATGGCAGAATGTGAGCTGTTCAGGACTCCCCACCCAAAATTGAAGTATTAGTTGATTTACAATGTTGTGTTAGTTTCAGGTGTACAGCAAAGTGACTCAGTCTTATATACAAAGTGTTCCATATATATATATATATTTTTTTTCAGATTCTTTTTCCTTATAGGTTATTAAAATATTGAGTATAGTTCTCTGTGCTATACAGTAGGTCCTTGCTGGTTATCCCCACACACTTTTAAGAAAAGTGAAAAGGGAGATTATCAAGTATAGAATTACAATTAATTTTACACAGTGAAAAAACAAAATTTACAAATACTTTCCAAATTTACTAAGAAAAAAATAATTTTGCTGAATTCAGTGTACATTTTGGACTATAGTTTTTCTGCAGTCCACTGACAAATGTAATACATATACAACATTCCAGTTTATGGTTTTACTTAAAACTAAGAATGTAACATCTATATCTAATTGCTGTTTTAAACTTACTGTCAAATAAGTTTATGTTATTATCAAAACACCTCATGTACACCTTAACCAGCAAAGCCCACATGACAGTGCTAAAAGAAAGACGATTAAGTAGTCTTCAGAATTATTCTTTTTGAAATACAGACCAGCTTTGGGAATTCTGACTTGCTAAGTCTGGGGTGAGGCCCAAGCATGTTTTGTTTTTAAAATAAAAATCTCTAAACTCCCCAGGTGGTTCTGAGATGCAACTAAGGCTCAGAACCATATTGCTCTAAACTAATGGTTCTCCAAGTATGGTCCCCAGACCAGCAGCATTAGCAACATCTGGGCACCTGTTTCATCGCAGTTTCTGGAACATCACCCAGACCTACTGAATTAGGAATTCACTGGGGGAGGGGAAACATTCTGCAGTTTAACAAGCCCTCCAGGTGATTCTGATTCATGTTAAAGTTTAAGGATAGCTGTTTAATCCAAAAATTGCTTAGGTCAAAACCATCTGTCTTGTGATTACTAAAAGCTACCAAACCTATCACCAGACTTCATTTTTTTTTTTTTTTTAACAGTTTCTACCTTCAACACACAAGTCGAAATATATCTCAAAAACATATTACTCCATATAAGGATCTAACAGCTGATACTTCGGAAAAGTTCCTACAAGCAATCACTTTTGCCACCCTGATCTCAGCCACCAGCTCCTTCCCAGGTGAGCACAGAGGTCAGAGAACTTTTGCTATAAAGGCCAGATAGTAAATGTTTTTTGCACAGCAGGTCAAATGGTCTCTGTCTCAACCACTCCTCTGCCATTCACAATACACAAATGAATGGGTGTGGTTGGGTTCCATTAAAACTTTATTTACAAAAACGGGTGTCAGGCCAGATTTGGCCCAAGAGCTGTACTTTGCTGACTGCTGGGTTTAAGAAGTGATGGCAGACTAGGTGAGAAAAAACAGAATGAAATGCACTCTCTCCCAAGAACACAAACTTATCCACTCTGAAAGCTGCTTCCAGGTGCAGGACAGACTATGAGGAAAAGGAGAGAAAGAGGAAAGTGTTGTGCCTGTCACTTATTCACACAGTAACTGTTAATTAGGTGCATACCATGTGCCTGGAACCAAACATCAAAGCCCTCGCCCCCAGAGACTCAAGTCCAACAGAAGAAAAAAATAAAAATAATTAGAAAGAAACAATGCACTATGGTACAGCCAGACAATGGAATATTATTCATCACTAAAAAGAATGAGCTGTTAGGTCATGAAAAGACAATGGGAAACAAATGCATATTACTAAATGAAAGAAGCCAATCTGAAAAGACTACATACTATATGATTCCAACTATATGACATTCTGGAAGAGGCAAAATTCTGGAGACAGTGAAAGCATCAGTGGTTGCCAGGGGTTGGTGGGAGGGAAGAAAGGGATGAATAAGCAGAGCGCAGAGTACTTTTAGGGCCGCGAAAATACTCTGTATGATATCATAATAAGATATGTGTCATTATACACTGTCCAAACCCATAGAAAGTAGAACACCAAGAGTGAACTCCATTGTAAAGTATGGACTCTGGGTGATTATGATGTATCAACGTAGGTTCATCGATTGTAACAAATGTATCACTCTGATGGGGGATGTTGATAATGGGAGAGGCTGAGTATGTGCCAGGGCAGGAAGTACACGGGAAATAAATGGCTGTATCATCATCTCAAGTTTGCTATGAACCTAAAAGTATTCTAAAAGAAAGTCTATTAAAACAAACAAACAAACACAGTATTCCCTATGCAGGTAATGAGAAAAGAGATCTGATAGGACTATTGGTTGAGCAATCTTAGAATGTAAAAATAATGCCAGTGAGACATCTGATACTATATTGTTGTTCCAATCATGATAGTTCTATTCCAATAAGTCACACTATCTAGCCCTTTAATTCACTGACCTCTGCAAACGGTTTCAGGATTAAGTGGACTAATTGCCTACAGGGCTGAAGAAAGAAGCCTGGTCTAAAGAAGGACCAAACTTTGTAATAACAATAGTAATAATGACCCCAAACAGCATCCTGCTTTGACCCTGTCGAGTCTCTCACTTTGGAGGTGTCTTGCCATTAGACTGTATATTCATGGAGAGCAAGTCCATATCTTTTTTCATTCCTGTATCTTCAAGAACTAATGTAGTATCTGGCAAGTGGAAGGCACACAATATATATTGCATATTAACACGAAATGAATAAACTACCATTAATTGAGTGGCTACTGAAAAACAAGAAAGGGCTTTAATATTAATCAGATTGTTCCAGGAGAAGCTAAGATGTTTTGGGAGAAGCTAAGAAACAGATAAATTAGGTCTGGATCTTCAGGAATGAATAGAATACAACACTTGGAGAGAAAGGAGAAAGATACTGCAGTAGAGGGCACAGCAGGTGCAGAGGTATAAGGCTCAAGACTAACACATTAAAGAAACAAAAGAAAAGATCAACATAGCTAGACCATGGGGTAACACAATGAGAAAGGGAAGGCGACAAACTTAGAAAATGAAGGCAAACTGAGATGTACCTTGTATGTCTGAGAAATTCACAGATGATCCGGATATGTAGCACTGTATCATACAATCTGGAAACCATCATGGTCAAACACCTAAATTTTAAAAAAGCCCCACTAGATCACTCTGGCTGTAGCACAGAGGACCAAAGAGGGGAGTATTACAGGAGAATGCTTAACAGACCCAGGGAAAGATGGAAGGAGTTGATTGAACCAAAACAGAGACCAGTAGAATGGATGGGAGGAAAAGATTTGAGAGGCTTTTCTGAACTTGCATAGACATTATTTCCAATCAGATGGAGAAGAAAGAGCTAAACGAGATTCTCCCCTTTCTCACTTGGGAGACTTTAGACCAGATAAAGTCAGGAATTAGAGCAGGAGAAGCAAGCTTGGAATGCAAAGATAAACGTTAGTCTGTTGTGTCTGTGTTGAATTTCAGGTGTTTGGGATAAGATAAAGAAGTATAGTTCTCAAATGCTTAATAGAGTAACCTATATGACAGCACCCTGAAAGTTTGAAAATACAATGCAAACAAAAAGTACTAATAGTTTTAATAACTGAGATATGACACACTATAAAATGTATTCTGAAACCAGAGTAAGAGGTGCAATGAGAACATTCTCAGGGATTCACTGGAGACCACTGCAAGATCTCTCCCTTTCATGTTTCTGGTATCCACTGCCTGGAGGAAGCCCAGTTCTTCCCTTACTGATAAGTACCTCTGTGAACTTGAAGGCCTAAGGGCAAAACTTAGAAAAAATAAATGTTTGGTCCTCCCAGCCCCAGGGTTTCTCTAGGTCCTCTCCAGGCCAGGGCAAACCTAGCAGTTTTAGCCTTTCACTAGGCTACCCTTAGTGAAAGACTCCACAAATGACACAAGAGAGATCTAGTACCCAAGTCTTTGTAAAAGCAGGTATAGTGAACAATACAATGCACATATTAGGTCAGAGGGTCAAATGCAGCCTTGCTAACCCCAAGGAATGTAGTGGTACACATGTGGGATATGGGAAGGGACAGTTTATTCAGAGAGCGTACACCACAGGTCATAAAGCCCCAGTCCCTGATGTGCAGGAAAATATTTAATGAATTAATAAGGTGACCCTGTGGCACATGAACTTGTTTTTCCATCCAGACTTAAAGCAGACATTTTCTGGTTGATTAAAGCCAAAAGAGATGTTTTTGCCAGCATATCCAAAATAAACTAGTTTTCTAAAAATAATATATTGTCTTCAAAAAGAGTTCGTAGAATACCAAAAATATTATCTGTAAATTTAAGTGATAAGATTATGGAATATTTTATTTTTTCTGGGGACAGGTCCCTGTATTTTCTAAGTTTTCTATTGGACAAATACCAAAAATATTAAAGTGATTAAGTTTGGGTGGTGGGATTATGATTTACTATCTTTGGGGACATGAGTATCCCATGAGTATCCTGAGTATCACTCATCATATAGGTGATCAATAAACCTTTCGTAAGGGAGGAGGAAAAAAGTTATCAGCTGGAAAGCTTTTATCTGAACATTGCCTTCAAGTTTATTTTATAATGTGCTTGAGGAAGTGATTAAGAGTGTGCATTTTCCTTCTCAGCATACCATGGCATCACCACTGCCAGTTTGTGTGATATACAGTAGTAGAAGCAGAAAATGGGGATTTAGTTACATCTCTTCTTTTGAACGCCTTTATTGGGTCTCTTAGAACTGAAGGTTTCTAAGAGATTCATCAGGTTAACTCTGCAACAGCTTACAACTTTTTAAAAATTGATAAAAGCAAGACATTCAAACACAATGATATAAGCAACTTAAAGATGTAGGAGGAGGGAGTGGAAAATAGACTGATTTGTTCCAAGAAATGCAGACATTCAGAGGCCAACTAGGCTTGCACCTTTGAAAAGATATCAGCAGAGACTCCCCTTACCTCCTCCCTGCCCGTCCTCCCCCCACACTGCTGAGCAATTCTGCAGAAAATATGTCACAGAGAAACAATATTACCCTCAAACCTTAGGAGGTACCTATGTTCCCAAATTGAATTTCTAGAAGTGACAATCTGAAAGTTGCTGGCTGGGCTGAAAACTAACTATGCCCTTGAAGACGACACAGAATCCCTGGAATTTTGGACACGAGTATATCAACTCCAGAAGTTTGATATTTCTGGCTTCCTGCCCAGACTCCAGTTACTGTTTGAGTATTTCTAGTTCTGTATAGGTACAATTTTCCTCTCCTTAAGATGCTAAAACCAAAGCTAAGAGTCATCCTAATTAATGGAATTCATTTATTAAATCAAAAGTAACCAGTGACCAGGACTAACACCTTTTATGCTATACAAGATAGTTGATTAGCTCTTTTTAGACTGCTACAAAAAATCTGATGGGGGATAAATGGAAAAGTTCTATATTATTATTAAAATAAAACATTTCTGATCATGTAGTCCTTCTATTGAAAAATTAGTGGGGTATATACTGATCTAGGCTTTGAGAATGAACTACAGCTGAGCCATGCTCTAATCCTAAACACTAGCTGAGTCTACCTCAAAAACAGTGGTAGAAATAGAGGCAGACATATGTTCTTCCTTAATAAAGGAAAAGACAAGGCAACATACGTATTAGGACTGAAGTTCTAGAACTATTCAACTGTTAAAAGGGAAAATGAAATTTGTTCTATTTCAAGCATTTGCTTCACAGACCAACTCACTCTAAGGCAGTTTGTAAAACTCACATTTTTTTTTTCTATCTCATAGGAAGAGACACCAGCGGTGGCTAGTGGGGCTGGGACAGGATGGCGGCAGACACAGAGGATGCCATGGCCCCGGCACCATCCTCACTTTGCACTGGAAGAGACCTTTACTCCTTATTGTGTGTCATCATCGGAGGCGAGGGGAGAGAAGCGGAGAAAGAAACAGAACTGTCTCCTTATTCCTCAAAATCCAAATGTTGGAATGACTTTTCCCCTGTTTTATTCTTCTTCAAACTGTTTGATCATTAAGGCATCATTCTAGGCAGCTGCTGACTGGGGTTCTTAGCATTAGAACAAACTTAATGTCTAACCAGAACAGGAATAATCACTGCTGATAATGGGGGAGGGGGGGACTTCCCAGAAACCATCCATTGAAAGAGACTAAGAACAGCGGTAGGCCTTAGGAGACAGTTTTTCTCAGTAAAATCCTGGGTCCTTGGGAGCTTCTAAAAATGGTGCTTCTTATGTTAATTCCCCCAGGGGACCCCTGGGTTGAGGATCTGCAAACTCAGCTAGCGTGAACAGCTAAAGGTCAGAAACCAGACTATCACCATCAGAGTTCCCAGGTAGATTATGTCTTGTCACAGGTCAGCTGAGAGCTCAGAACTTGGGGTGCTAGGAATGCATACAGTCAGGATATTCACACCAAAATGGGAGGAAGGAATGGATTTCTCCAGCTCCCAGGCTAATAATGAGACTTTAAAGAACCTGGTTCCATCTGTAGAACAAAGTCAGTTGACTGAATGCAGCTGTGTTCGTGTCCCTCCATAATAAACTAGAAATAGAAATTTTTAGCTCTGCCCAAGCCTGAATCCTCACCCTTTCTTCCTAGAGGCTGCTTACTTGTTCAAAGTTAAATGGGCCCACAAGGGAATGCATCACAAACGCTAAGCTATATTAAAAAGAAGACTTTATAAGCAATAATCTGTCCAGAGATTCCAACTATTTTTCAGTTAAGCATTTACCACTCAATATCAAGTATTTCCTTGTCTTTTCTTCCTCTTTATCACTGCAAGATTTGTAATTTGGGGATTTTGGTTTTGAGAAGAAAAAGTCCTTTGATGTCTTAGAAAAATAGCATATACTATTTTTTTTTTAGGTTTACTTTTTTTTTTATTTTTTTACATCTTTATTGGGGTATAATTGCTTTACAATGGTGTGTTAGTTTCTGCTTTATAACAAAGTGAATCAGTCATACATAAAAGCATATACTATTTTAAATGAATTGTTATTAATAAGTTTATCTTTAGATTAAGCAGGAAATAAAGAAATCTGACACCAGATTATAAAGAAAACATTCTTCTGCCCCATTTGATTATAATTGCCAAATGTTAGGCAATACTTGTAGAGCTACTATTAACTTATTAATTTGGGATTGACTTGGAAAACTGATCCTTTCTCTCAAAACCTCCAGCTAAATTAACATAAATTGAAACTAGCTATTATTACATGGCGTTTTGGATAGTTTTTCTTTGGTAGCACTGAGTTAAATACATTTATTTGAATGTTTTGGGTTTACATTTGAAAACCTCCTCTTTTTTCTTTATATGAAGAGCCATCTGAAGATGTTGGCTCCACAGTTTCCAGCAAAAATGTTAATTTGCAACCACAAAGCTACACTTTGAAAATATTTCTTTACTTTTGAACCGGCGATTCTGTAGAGACGCTCTCCTGCTCAACACTCAAAGAATAGGAAGGGTGCTAATTTTGTGTTTTTCTTTAAATTTGTGGGCTCCTATTTATTTCTCAAGCGTAAACCCCAAACACTTGTTTTGTTTTTACAAATAACCAGGTGACTGTGCGTAGTATGAATATTTCCTCTAGTCAGCTTAAGTTCAATGCTTATCAAAGTTGATGTTCAATTTTAATATTAATAATTATCCTCTCTTGGCTGTAACTGAAATCATAATCATCCCGAAAAGACTACCAATTAAAATATCCATTTGCCTATATGGAAAGTACCCTTCCCTAGAATATCCCAGGCATCTTTAAAAGGAAAAAAAAGTACCCTTAACCTCATCTTGCAAATTGAGGCTTAAATTTTACCAACAGGTCAGGGACAGGGTCAAGAATAACAGAGGTAAGAAAGAACACTAATGCTTATTTTCAACCCCAACCCGAAAGGATTTTTTAAATCACACAAAAACTCTTTTTTCCCAGACTTCGTTAAAAACAAACTTGTAACATGAGAACAAGGCTAGTAGTTAAAAGACCTTTCCCAGCTGTGGGTTTCGGAGCTAATACTAAATGCAGTGGAAAGAGAAAAGCACTCAAAGCTGCTCTCCTTACCTGAGATGAAAGCAGTGCACCAGCTTCGTTACTATTATAACCATCTTTCCCAGGTCAAGAGCACGGAACGCCTGGATGACAAGAAGTGTAAAAGGAAGCGACGATGTTGAGCCGCGGCGAGAATCTTCCCAGGGAGCTGGTGCCCTGACACACCTCCTCTCTCTGGCTCCGAAGAGAGGCAGCTCTCACTCTCCCTTTACGGTGAACCACAGCCTGTCATTTGTGTTCAACCATCCAGCAGCTGCTAGAAGCATCGGGCTGAAGCGCGGGCACGAGGACCAGGAACACGAGACCAGCGCTGCTGAGCCGGCAGAGCGGCTGCGGCCGGGACTCCCAGGGAGCCCGCGGCTGCGCGGCCGCAGCTGAGGCTCGGACAGCCGCACGTTACAGGGCAGAGGTCAGCCTTTCAGGAGCAAGGATCAGCTGCCGCAAGAGCCTCCACGCTCCCCCAGCCCAGCACGAGCCAAACGCGGTTATAAGCGCAGAACGGTCCCAGCTACTGAGCATGCTCGGCTGCCGAGGCTCCAACTAGGCCTTGCACGTGTAACTTATTTTCCTGATCTGAGAAAGGGAGAACCGAAAGGTGGGCCGAGGGTGAGATTTAATGGAGGTAATTTCTAGAACAGGGAGATGACCTCCTCCCCACCTTCCCCCTTCCAAAAAAAGAAAGAAAGAAAAACACATCGCACTGCACTTAGCAAATATTTTTGATTGATAGGTTGATGGAGATGTTTGAATGCTATCAGTAATGTTTAGTCTTTAACTCTCTCCCTACACAATTAAGTTGACTCTGGGGTCAAGTGTGTGGTCTAGGTAGTAAAAGGGTTTTAATCTCAGCAAATCGCTGTAGCTCAAAAACTGGGTATGGATTTGCCAATATTTGAAAGTCTAGCAAAGTGCTATGAATTAATTGATCTCTACACAAGTGAAATTTGCCTAGAGATAATTACTTTAAGAAAAACAAGTCTTTTATAAAACTGTGGAATTTTCAAAATTTAAAGGTTAACCTATATTATAATAACATTTTGAAATTTAACTCTTTCAGATGGCAAGCTCCGTGAAAGCACAAACGTTGCTTATTCGTGAATTGTAAAGCCAAATCCTCTTTCCTGGGCTTGGTGAATGGCAAGTGCTCATAAATGCTGGTGTGACAGTGAATTGTGGGTTTGTTAGTTAATCTGTAAATAGCACTTACAGGAAGGCTTAAGTTCTTGAATTTTGATAGGAACCTTAATTCTAACTTGACCTCAGCTTTGCAGTTTGGGCCCAATGACGCTAATTTTTTGTCATAAGTGTCCAGTGCATAAGCAAATTGGCTTTTAAATAGGATTTTCATTTTTGTGTGCTGTGTGTGTACCCATCCCCTTTTGCTCTCTTGCAGCCCTCCTAAGATGCTCTTTGCCAAGGTGAGCCAAATCCAGATCATGTTGAAATCAGGGACGTTGACTCTCCATGGTTTGCACATAACACAGTTATTTCGTTTTGAAAAACTTCTAGCAAGTCAATTCTCCCAAGTCTGTGGAGGATGAATCCAAGAGGATTTCATGGCTGAAATGGAGCTATAGCCTGAAAGCTGGGCCTGTGAGAGTCCGGACAGGAAACATGGGTGAGCTAGGAGTCAGGCGTTTCTTGAATCCTTACCAGGTGCCACCTTGGCCCGTTGATCCAATCCCTTAGGTCAGGAAAGTTCTTTCTCTCCCCACCACCCCATATCTGTCTCTCTCCCTGTCTTTCTCCCTCTTTGCCTTCATCTGCCTCTCCCTCTCTTCCTCCATCCTCTGACTACCCTCCACACTCCCTTGAAGACTCAGGTGCTGCTGGAATCCAGAGCCCTTCCTGGCTCCCCTCCCCCATGCCTCTCCAGAGCATACTTTTATCATTACACTTTCTGGATTGTCTTTAACTAAATTAGGTCCCACCTACCACCAGCTGTGAATTCCTTAAGCATACAGACAACACTGGCTATACAATTGTATACATCTGCACAATTACTGGTTTTCACTTGTTTTCCGTTTAGATTAAGGCACAGGTGGGAGTCCTAATTGGGGTGACCAATTAGAAAATTGGTGGAGTTAATTTAGGGACATTTCCTAGGGGAAGTGATTCCAGATGGAAAAATAAAATTTTCATATAACCAAATCAAATATTTCATAACTGGAAAGGAAGATGCAGACCTTTTTGTACAAACCTGATAAGTATAAATAAGTACTAATAAGTACAAATAATCAGGGTGGAGCAAACAGATGGTCTTTAATCCCTGCATCTTTGTCCTGAATAGAAATAGAAACAGAAAACGAAGCACATCTGCCCTTGCCATGGGCCCTTTGGACCCACTCATTTTATCTCATAGCAGAGACTCCTTATACCACTGCCCTCATTCACCTCCTACAAATTTTTGCTATTCATTAATTGCAGTAAAGCTGGTTCTCACAGGTTACCCAGGATGTCCAAATCATCAAAGCCAAGAATTTCTGTTTTGATGACAAAATCATAGCTATCATTTCTTTGGCACCTTATTCTCTGCCAGGCACAGCTAAGTTCTTTACAAACACTGCATTTCATTGCCACAAGGAGCATCTTTTAATAGCACTTATCACAATTTTATACTTTGAATTTACAGTGTATAGTATGTTTGCTGACGTCAAAAGAAAACAGGCACAAACAATAATTGGTCATGGATATGGATAGAATATTATCATGTCTGATGATGAAACCAAGGCTTTGAGAGCTCAAGATAATAGAGCTAATAGGTGGAGCTAGGTTTGAAGCCTGACCGTCAAGTGTCAAAGTTCATCCGTGCTTCACCAGTGGAGATTGCAGCCACTCCTCCGGAGCCCTCACGCCCTGTTAAGATAGCAGAGCCCAAAAGGAAGCAGAAAGACTCCACCTTGAGAAGATCAGCCTTTTAAAGAAGCCAACGTTGTACAAAGTGAAAAGCGGAGATGGAAAACCTGGGTCTTTGGTAAATATCATTGAATTGACACATTTATCCAGATGCCTACCTTACCTCACTTTTTGGAATGTGAGCTAATGAAATCTGATTAAAGTCACTTTAAATTGGGTTTTCCTGGGACTTTCCTGGTGACATAGTAGTTAAGAATCCACCTGCCAATGCAGGGACACGGGTTCAATCCCTGGTCCGGGAAGATCCCACATGCCACGAAGCAGCTAAGCCTATGTGCCACAACTGCTGAGCCTGCGCTCTAGAGCCCATGCTCCGCAACAAGAGAAGCCGCCACAATGAGAAGGCCGAGCACCGCAACAAAGAGTAGTCCCTGCTCGCCACAGCTAGAGAAAGCCCCTGTGCAGCAACGAAGACCCAATGCAGCAAATAAATAAATAGGGTTTTCTTTGCAGTCAAAAGCCTCCTGAGATAAGCTTTTTTCACTTTCTTAATCAAAATGTTAAAATGATTAAGAATTAACTCAATTTCTTTTTTTAAAATAAATTTATTGATTTATTATTTTATTTTTGGCTGCATTGGGTCTTCATTGCCGCACGTGGGCTTTCTAGTTGTGGCGAGCAGGGACTACTCTTTGTTGTGGTATGTGGGATTCTCACTGCAGTGGCTCCTCTTGTTGTGGAGCACGAGCTCTAGGCACGTGGGCTTCAGTAGTTGTGGCACCTGGGCTCAGTAGTTGTGGCTCACGGGCTCTAGAGTGCAGGCTCAGTAGTTGTGGTGCACGGGCTTAGATGCTCCGCTGGCATATGGGATCTTCCCGGACCAGGGATTGAACCTGTCTCCTGCATTGGCAGGCCGATTCTTAACCACTGTGGCACCAGGGAAGTCCATGAATTAACTCAATTTCTTAGCATAGCACTTGAGAACTTTCTCCTGACCCATTTGTGTTTGTACCTTTGCCTCCCATTATACTCTGCCATGCATTTTACATTCTGGCTGAGCTGGACTCCTTGCTCTAACTGTATCCTTTGCTCTCCCACAGTCCACTCTGCCCTCATCCTGCATTTTCTCCTAAGTTCTATTTGTCATATACGTGAGTCTCTTCCTTACTGATGATAAACTCCTTAAAGGCAGGAATTGGATTCGTCTTTGTGTCCCACTGTATGTTTCACATGGTAGGATCCAAGTGATTTGCTGTGTTACTGAGCTGAATTCTGGAATGTGTGACCTCAAACTTTAGTATTAGTAACTCCTTAAAAAAGTAATGGGGATAATGCCCTCCTCAATTCCATGAGAACTTGCTTCTGGAAGATGGAAAGTGCTATTCCATGATTCATATTTTTTAAAGAATTTTTAAAAAATCATTTTAAAAAGAATTAATTCCATCTCACTCCTGTGGGCCTGTGTGTTTCCACACAGAAGTTCTATTCGGAAACTTCAGTGTCCAGTGTCAGGCAGTAAAGTTGAGCACTGGCTGTTTAATACTCCATTTTCCACAAACTTAATCCCCAAGGCCAGTGGATTATCGAGCTTTTGAGTTAAATTTATAATGTACTTCAGTTCTTGACAGGGAAAATAATTTTCTCTTGCATGATACGCTATTTTCTCAGCATTCATTTTCAGGTGATATGTGTTGACCTAAAACAAACGGACTGCCAGATGTTTCTCCAGCAAAGATGAGCTTTATTCAGTATCGGCAAGAATTGCTATGTATTATTGTTAAAGTCAATCAGTGTATTTATGGGTAAGATATAATAATAGTGTTTATAAGTCAGAGCCCGGCAAGGAGACGGAAACCCCAGAGCAATTTGAAAAGAGATGGCTTAATATAAAGAATTATTAACTATTTTCAGAGAAAACTACCAAAAGGGAATAAAGAGAACTCTAAAGAATACCCCAAGGCTGAAGAAGTATCCAAGGAAGGAGGCTCCCCCCAGGGCTGGGACTCAGCCCTCTTTGAAGTGGTTGCTGCCCACTGGATGGTGGAGAAGTTTACAGCGCTGGTCCACAGTCAGCAAGCTGAGGCTTGCAGGCATGGACTGTGGGGGGCTGTGACTTACAAGGCGGAAGGCTTCTGCAGTGATGCTAGTGGGCTGAGGCTAGTTGGTAGGACATTGCCTGCTGGGGTGCTGATGAGATTTGCTGGGAGGCTGCCTGTGGAAGCCGCTGTTGTACTGGCTGGGAAGCTGGCTGGATACTGGCTGGACTCGCCAAAAAATTGCCAGGGAACCACGTGCAAGAGGTATTGTTGAAAGAATCTAAAAAAGAGTGGATATATGTATTTGTATAACAGATTCACTTTGCTGTACACCTGAAACTAACACAACATTGTATATCAATTATATCCCAATACAATTTTTTTTTTTTTAAAAGAGGTTTTGTTGAACCCTCTGGGCACCCACAGAACCCAGCTGAATCCAGCCGTGAGGATGTGCCACTGAACTTACTGATGTGAAGCTGGAGTGACTGTAGAACTCTCCAGATGCTGCTGCCTGGAGATGGGAAGATGTGTGAACTCAGCTAAGATGACTCCAGAACTCACCTGCAAACTGCCTTGGGGGAGTACTGCTGCACTTACTGCTGGAAATCCTATTGGGGCACTTTTGGAACTCACTGAAAAGACTTCTACAGGGGTGTGGCTGAAACTCACTGAAGGTGAGCTGCACTGAACATCCTGCATGTTAGCCCAGCATTGCAGGAGCACGAATGCTGGAATGCACACAGGAACCAGGAAGAGGCATCCCTACCTCCTGCAGTGTCCCTCCAGCGCCCTCTACTGACGAAGCTTAACATCATGCCATCTGGAAAGAAAGATTTCAGTATCACAAGCAGTCAAAGAACGATGGATTTGGAGCTGAGAGGCAATAAATTAATAACTGACAGGCACAGCGCTTTTGGCAAAATAACTACTTTATATTAAAATTATCTCTTTACTCATTCGTCTCTTCCACTAGCAGATGATACGTAAGTGTTTCAAAGGTAAGGATAATCTTTATATTTTAGGTGTAGCATAGTGTTTGGCTCATATTATATATTTAACAAACATTTATCAAAATGTGGTACTGCATGTACATAAATATTGCATCCTGCACTGAAAGAACTCACTTGGTCTGCAAGCCCTAGGTGTGCCCAAATTTAGTTGGCATGAAGGGAGTTATTTCTGTTATTTTCATCATTTGCACAAAGAAGGAAAATCGCAACAGTGGCAATTGACACATTGTACATCTGTAGAGTCACTATTTTCTAAAAATGAACTTTTTGCAGTCCCTTGGAATTTTCCTTGGGGTTGACTGACTGGAAATCCTCCATGAATCACTAGGGCAAAAAATCCTCCCTTCTTTTGAGAGGAAGAATATTCTACTCAGAAATACATTGAGAAAAAAAAGCAATTATCCTAGTAAGCTGAATGATGCCCATTTCACATAGATTTTAGTAAAATGAAAAAACAAAACAAAATAAAAATGACTCAGATATATAACAGGAGGCATGTGCTTCACTACGCGTCCACAAGATCCATTTCTGTGACATTCTGACAAAGACTGAATTTCATCTCTTGGTGAAGGTATTATCTGTGCTGAATGAGTTTGGGAGTTGAATAAAGAGATGAATTTATTTAGTCGATATCAAGTATCAAATCAATACTTCATGAAGAAGAGAAATCAAAGTATAAAGTATAGGCTTAGCTACTACAACAATAAGACCCCAAAATACAGTGGCTCAAAAAAGATATAAATCGATTTCTTTCCCATGTTACATCTGTGAGGTAGGCTCTGCTTCATAAAGTCTTCCAGGGACTCAGGTTTCTGCTTTCTTGTTGCTTGGGCATTCCTTAGAGTGTCCTCTTGTCCCCACGGTAGAAGACAGCTCACTGGCAAAATTTCGCCCAAACTCTGCTATAGCATTGGCTTAGGGATAAGGGGAAGAAATGGCAGCTTTGGTCATGAGTTTGTCTGAAGTTGTGAATCATCTGTCCAAAGTGAGTGTTTTAATCAAATCCAATGGCAAAGCACGGACATCTTTATCTTCCTGGAGTGGTCATCTTTTAAAATCTCAACAAAGACACTCTATGCTAGTTTTGCCTTGAGCAGCACCTCTCAGTTCCAGCCCACATAAAAAAAGGAAGAAAGCAGAGGGTAATTAATTCCCTTTGCAGGAAATGAGGTTGCACTTCCACTCAATCCCATTGGCTAGAACATAGTCACGTGGGCACAACTTACTGCAAGTTAAAATGGGACATGTAGCCTCTAACTGATAGGGGGTTTTATTATTAAAAAAGAGGAAGAAGAGATACTGAGGGAAAGTTAGCAGTCTCTACTACACAAAGATTCTCTAATCTGAGATATTTAATACTAAGCAAAAATTTTAATTATTTTTTGTTTAGGAATATGCTGAATATTCTATAATAATATTGATTAATATTGACTATAAAATAGTGTTAACTATTCTGAATATGTTAAGTGGTTAGAGGATCAAGGTCAGCCTTCACCGGTTCTATTACCTTGTTTTATTAAATTAATATATAGGCTGCTAAAAAGATGAAAACCATTCACCTTTAAAAAACAAATTGGTAGCTAATATGCCGAGAAACAAACACACACGTGAAAAAAAATGGGAAAAAAAATGAAGGAAACAAAAGAAATATCTGGAGAAATACAGCTGAGTAGGAACAGAGGTACAAAACTTAATTTGAAACACAAAAATTATTAAACAATAGCAAAAAGTATACCAACAGCCTTGGAGGAAGGACAGTAACATCATTAATGTTTGAAAGATGTCATCTGGGGTAAACCAAAGATATGAAGAGCAGGAACAGAGATGCAAGTTGAAATTATTTAGAAATCACACTGTGATACACTCATTTTGAAGGGGTAAAGTAATGACAGAAATAACCACAATTGAAAAGAAAGCATAAGATATTATACGACAATATTTTCCATAACTATGCAAACAAATTTGAAAACCTGAAATAGATGATTTTACAGAAATTTAAAAATAATTGACTCCAGAAGAGATATAAAACCTAAACAGATGAACAGCCACATAAGAAACCCCAGAAGTTAATCAGAGAAACCCCAAATAAAAAATGGTTTTTTGGATGATTTTTTTTCAAATTTTCAGAACACAGAGAATTTCAATGTAATTTAAATTGTTTCAGAGCATAGAGAAAGAAGGAAGGCATCTGCATCAGTCAGGGTTCTCCAGAGAAACAGAACCAACAGGATGTGTATATTAGTCAGCTCATACTGCCATAACAAAATACCATAGACTGGATGGCTTAACTAACAGGAGGCTAGAAGGCAGAGATCAGGGTGCCAGCATGGTCAGGTTTTGGTGAGGGCTGTCATCCTAGCTTGCAGATGGCCACCTTCTCACTGTGTTCTCACATGATAGAGAGAGCAAGTTCTCTGGTGTCTCTTGTTATAAGGGCACTAATCTCATCATGGGGGTCCCACCCTAGTTACTTTCCAAAGGCCTCATCTTCAAGTACCATGATACTGAGAGTTGGTGCTTAGACATATGAATTTTGGGGGTGCATTTTCAATCCATAGCAGTTTGTGTGTGTGTATTGAGAGAGAGAAAATATTAATGCAAAAATCCTAAAGAAAATGTTAACATTTTGAATTTAACAGTATTAATGCTATAAAATATCATGACCAGGTAGAGTTCATTGGATGAATACAAAAATAGGTCAATATTAGGAAATATGTTTAATTCCAATAATAGGTCAAAGGACAAAAAGATAAAACAAACATGTGATTGTCTTGTAGAAGCATAGTAGAGCCATCTTTTCTGGCCAAAGGAACTGAGAGAGAGGAACCTTAAGAGCCTGAGAATATGGGAGAAATCCCTGAAATGAGAGAGCTGGGGAAGGGGACTCCCTAATTATATGTGTGACCTGACACAAACCAAGCTTACACCTGATCTGTGCATGTACAGAACAGGAAAAAGAAGCACGGCAAAGAGTTTGAGAACTTAACTATAATATAAAACAGTACACAATTCCAAGAATGGCCCATGAGAGGTGCATGTGCAGTTCAGACACAACACAGCATAGCAAAGCTTTGAAAATTGAACTGACAATGCAACCACAGTCAACTGATTGCAAGATAGAACTTTCCGTTTGAATGTTGCCTGATTGCTAACATCAGTCAACATTCGCCACAGGATTTTAACAGGACCCAAATTCTCACAACATAATATTCAAAATGCCCATGGTACATTTGAATTTACAAAAAAATACCAGAAAAATATGACCAATACTTAACAGAAAAGATAATCAACAGTTGCTAACCCTGAGTCAACCAGATGTGGGAATTATCAAAACTACTACTCAGGAATAAAAAAGACTGGAAGAATGATGTATGCAACAATGTGGATGAGTCTCAATTGTATATGTTACATACACAATAGGGTACATTCTCTGTGATTCCATTTATATGGAAGTCTGGAAGAGGCAAAACTACAGGGATGGTGAACAGATCTATGGTTGCCAGGGGTTAGGAGTATGGGGAAGAACGGACTACAAAGGAGGGTCATGATGGAATTTTTTGAGAAATGGAACTCTTCCGTTCCATCTTGATGGTAGTTTGGCTGCATGACTCCGTGTGTTTGTCAAAACTCATAATATACAGCAAATAGAGTGAATTTGTTGTGTAAATTAAAAATAAATATTAAAAATACTTCAAAAACTTATTCTTTCCTCCTTCTGAAGAATGATTTAACTACAACAATCCACCTCATATCTTACATGCTAATATTGCCCAGTATATTCGTATCACCTTGGTTTTATAGCTACAAATTGGTCATCATATTTCTTATTCTTTTTTATATTCAGTCTTCACTTTTTAAGGTTTACCAATATGTAAAAAAGTTGTTTTCCTTCTTGCCTCTCATTTCTTTTTGCAATTACTGTTCTTTCTTAAGGAAAGTAGTACTTTCCTTAATAGTTCATTCAGCAGTATTTGCTAACTAAATTTCCTCTTGATTATCCTAATAGACCATATTTAAATGATAGTTTATCTGGGTATAAAATCTAGAGTCTCAGTTATTTTTTCTGAACATTTTGACTACATTATTCCATTGTCTTCTTGCTGTGATCGATGCTATTTATAAGTCTGGGTTTTTTTGTGCCCCATTGCTTAATATCTTCTTTTTATTTCTGAGATTCAGTAGTGTAAGTATGTAGTTTTGTTATCCTCCTGACTACTTGCTTTGACTTTGAATCTTAGACTCCTACCTTTATTAAATTCTAAAGAGTTCCATGTTCATATCATTTACAAAATTTGCCTCTCTTCTATTCTCACTAATGTCTTCCCATGGTGTACCAGTTACACATATGTTGAACCTCCTCATTCTATCCTTCATGTATGTTCATTTCTCTTTCACATTATTTTTTATCGTGTTGCCCTCAGGATAGTTTTCTTATTACAATCTACCAATTCACTAACACTCTATGTTCATATAATCTTATGTTTAATATATTCAATAACTATTAAATTCTAGTGACTATTTCTTTTCTACAAATTTATTTTTTCTTTTCAAAATTTGCTTGTCAATTTTCATAGTAACATCTTTCTCATGTTCTTGTTTGTTTAGTTTCTACTACTTTAATCATTTAACATGTTTATTTTATTCTTGTGTCTGATAATCCTGTTCTTGGGGGTGGGGTCTAGTCATATCTTTTTTCTCTGCTGATCTTTTTCATGGTAGACTTTTTCCATGTGTGTCTTATAATTTTAGAATGTGAGCTTATCTTCCTAGGATTTATGTATGGCAATCATATGTGATTTGATTTTAGTTATCCTAGGATTATAACAAGTCTAGGAGCATATTTATGTTAATTTATTGGTATGTAGTTCCCAGACTACAGAGATGATGTCAATTTAAACCTCAAAATTGTGTGATCAGGTCCATGATTATAAATTTACAAGGAATTATTAACTATTTTCAACTAGAGCCTTGGCCGAGACCAAAAATTTTCATTGTCACCTACCTATGTTAGGGACAGATAACTTTTAGTCTACCCTTTCCCATATGTGTATATAATTTCTAACTTCTTATCTTTTTGTAGGCTCAATTCCCTACATGCCATATCAGCATGGATTTACGCTCAGTTAATTTCCAAGCGCCTGGTTCATCAGGATTCACATACCCCTCTAAGAAAGCTGAAGTATCAACTTACCATCTTTTTGTATTGTTTCCTTCCTTTCCTTTTTGTCCTCTGGAGACTTCCCTCACTTTCTTGTGGGTATAGCTGTGTATGTTAAAATGATGTTTGCTATCTTCTATTTATCATTTCTATAATTTTGTATCAAAAAGATTTTCAGTTATTGCCCTATTTTAAGAAAACCTTTTCTTTTTTAAGGTGATATTAAAACACATTAATTTGTCCACATCTCTGCAAACTCTAAAAATATTTTGATATTAATCTTGAAGGTATTTTAATAGCTTCAGATCAGGACAAAATTATACAATGTGGCCAATAAATGGTTCATGTGAAAAGACTAAAAACCTTTGAAAAGGTTAATAAACAATGTAGTAATCTAGAATTTTTGCCAATGGTTTCTTTTAAAGAAAACAATGAATACAGAAATGGTCAGAGTGGTATAATTGTGTAAATAACTTGAATTCTTCTCAGGCAAAATCCTGTATTAAGAGGTCTTAATTCCAACAAGAAAACTGGCATAGAAATTTGAAGGTCTAGTATGCAAATTAATGGTTCTGGATGTTTACTGTTCATCAGTTCTTAGAGACATAAAAATGATTTAGCTCAGTGTTGGCAGGGCTGCAAGGAAAAGGGTAAATGCTTTTATGGCTGATGGTAATGTAAATGGGTGCTATTTTTCTAACGATCAAAAAGGAAATATGTAACAAGATCTTAAAAATACATTTATATCGTCTGACAAAAGAAGGCTATTCCTGATTATATAGCTTTCTTCTGTTTTCATAGAAGGGGTCAGTGGTGTCTGGGTGTAAAACTCAGAAATGTATAATAAATGCATTAAAAACTCATAAAATTCAGTAGAACCCAATTATTTTTATTAATGAAATTGATATAAGTTTTAAAAGAGTAGAACTTAGATACAGATGACAACAATTGCAGCTAAAGTCGAGAACGGAGATAGTGTACTGGCCCTCAACACCATCATGACCTGGCATTTTTCTTTTTTAAAAAAAAAATGTAATTTGATTTCTGTGATTTTTTTGTTTGGCTGAAATAAGTATTATAACTGAGTTATTGAACACTTACAAAATTAGCACATTTCTATTCATTAACAGATGTTTAAATAAACTTCTCTAAAGTAGGTGAAATGAGATAATTATTTATTAAGGCATTATGCGCTAAATGGTAAACAAGGCATTGGCTTGTCATGCTAAAGTAATATAGTGTAAGAAAATAGCAACCGACATTTTATGGCTATGAGTCCAAAGACAAATTGCCCTCAAACTGAGGTGGCGCAAGGTCGTATGTGAAGAATTTCCCTGCGCCTACAGGTGGGAGTTTTCTGGTGCCTTAGGAAACCATTGAGGGTGTCCTTCCCATCTAATGTCATGTGTAACATCAGGGAAGGAGAGTGAATTTCACAAATACATTTCCTTCAGGCCCTTGAGAACTATTCTCTAGCATATGACTTGCAAATAAAGCACAGAAACACTGGCTTGAGGTGACTCAGAGTTTCTAGTAGTAATTAAGAGAATTCCCATCTAAAAGAAAACACAGTTGTAGCGCTTTTTTTAAAATTTACGTTTTTATTTACATTTTATTGATGTTACATTTTTAGGTGTGAATCCATGTATGGAGCATTAGGGTGCATATTATGATTACTATTATTTTTGTTGTTGTTATTATTATTTGGGGAACTACCTTTTTTTGGTGGGCACTGAAACCCAAACTATCTAGCCTTTCCCTGCCTGGGGTTTGAATCTGCAGTGGAGATACAACACATAGGAAAAGAAGCACCACGATTCATTTCAGATACAGATGTCCATGAGTTCCCACTAAAATGTATTATTAGTATCTGTTTCCAGGAGCACATATCTCCCTTCATAAATACTTTCCAGATGTGTTCCTCTTGGTTGTAATATAAAAATATGCTCATTTCCCCCCAAAAATATGAATAGGGTAACATCTTAACTAAATATGATATAATACTACAATTTATTAAAAACCCCAAATGTAAAACAGGCTGTAGACACGATCTATAACTATCACACACTCCTCCAAAGTAGATATATGACCCTTCTTGCAGCAGAATGCAAATACTTAACCCATTCCGTGTATTGAGTCTTAGGACATTCTCTCTCCCCATCTGACAAACTTGCTATTCATCCTGTAACTTTGTCCCTGTGTTTCTCAATCAGTTTCATCTCTCCTGACTCAGAACTTTGGCACACCTTTATATTTTGCTGTCATAAGTTTGTCTTGATTTACTACGTTCTCCTCAGGGTTACCCCTCCCAGTTCAGGCTAGCCCTTTGCTGTACTTTCCCTAACTGCAAGTGGCATTTGTTCCTTCAATAAACTGAAGGACTAGTCTAACATCTATTTAAGAAGCCGTCAAATCCACTCCTCCATTTCACGTAGCTGGGCAACTGTTTCTCACCCACCCAGGAAAAGACTACAGGCTTGTTCTCTGGGGGGAAGTTTTCTGACTGGGAGACACCCAGGCATGGGTGTCTGGAAGAAGGCCTGACCTACAAAAAATGGGCCAATTAGAAGATGTAAGCAGACTGGATACTGAACCCTGAGGACTTTATTCTCCGCTCCTAGGATGCTGAAAGCCAGGCCTGCCTTTCTTCCTAAGGCAGGAAAGCGGAATGGTTTCCTTTGGGAAAATTCCCAGGCCCAGGGGAAAGTCCTAAAAATACCAACATCAGTGACTCCACAATTAAATGGCCCACTCAGATCACCTGACAGTGAATCTCACAGATAACAAGCCCCACTCACGGAGCCAGAGCTTCCAATCATCCTTCCCTTTTCAATGCACATGGACAAGCAGGCATTAACAGGCATCTCAGAAGAGCCTCTAATATGAAAGATATAGAACCCCCCAAAAAAAGAAAGAAAAGAAAAACAGAAGGAAGCCACTTAGGAAAGACCTATATTAAGTAGGAATAAGAAAAAAAAATCCCTATCATTAATATCTTCAGCTGTGAATAGTTTTATATAGTTTTAATAATGTACAACATTGAACGTCAATCCAACATATCAAGCCAAAATTATGATACAGCTATACTGGAAAAAAGGGGGATGACACAGGCATATATATATATATATATATATATATATAGAGAGAGAGAGAGAGAGAGAGAGAGAGAGAGAGAGAGAGAGAGAGACAGAGAGAGACAGAGAGACAGAGAGAGAGAAAGAGAGAGAACGAAAGAAAGTCCTCACCGTTTCCGGGGGAAAGTCAATAGGAAACGCCTAAAATTGAAAACATCAAAAAGTAGCAATACAGCTTATTGTTTAGTAGGTAAATACCTAAATGATCAGCTAAAGTTGTTGATGGTTTCTCCCTCTAGGGAAATGAAGGAAGGATGAGTAGGGGACTAGTGTTGTTTTTCATAACAAATTTTGTGAAATCTTTTGCTACTTTATGTACATGTATAACTTCAACATTTTTTAAATTTAAAAAGGGGGGGTAAAAAGGAGCCCAAAATGGCACATCATTTAGAAAACTTTTTTGAAGTCTATGCAAAAATGATGAGGTCTTGAATCAGGATCATGGTAGAGGAAATTGAAAGAAGTGGACAGATGAACTATTTAATTGATTTCTGCCATTGTGGTCAGAAAAGATGCTTTGAAATGATTTCAACAGATAAACTATTTAAGTCACAGCATTTGAAAATAAGTTAGATATGGATATCCAGCTGGAGAGCATGAGGCATCCAGGATGAACACTAGGTATCTGGCTTGAGCAAGTGGATAGATGGTGCTGCCATTTGCTGAAGGAGAGGATTGAGTGGGAGGAGAAAATTTTAGGGGAGAAAATACTGAGTTCACTTTTAGAACTGTTTCAGTTAATTTGCCTATACATTTCCCCAAAAGAGGTAGGCCTGAGAGGTTGCTGGGTATGAAGTTCTAGAGCTCAAGACCCATAATTAAGCTAGGAATTATAGACCAAAAAATTGATAAAAAGTGATAAATGAGGCCATGGATATGTATTTTGTTTCCTTGCCCAATAACTCCTTCCCTCCCTCAGAGTTCCTGTGAGGACATTCATGTGTCTTGGCTGGGACTCACTCTGCTCTACTGCCACTGCAAGGATGGGACCCCGACTGACCCTCTAAATACCCCCTCACTATGGCCACAGTGCTCGGTTCAGGATGAACATGTAAACTGAGGTGAGTTTACCAGACGCCTTTTAGAAAAAGTGGGAATGGATATGAGAAGAATGTTCATCTTTTTCCTTCTAGAATTCTGGGCCAGGAAAGTCTGGAGCTGCCTGTGGCTCTCTTGGCTGTTCAGGGAGAGAGCCTGGCTGAGAATGAAGACAACACGGTGTACAGCAGGGCTAAGGGACAGAGAAAACAGGACAGATTCTTACTATGATTAGTCACCTTCTTGGATTGAGCCAAGTTTCATTCTCTGAATTCCCCACTTATGTGAGCCAATAATTTCCCTTCCTAAGATGGTCTGGATTGCCCCGACAGTGTTCTGTCTTGTGAGTGGAAGTGGATAAGTTTGCCATGTCAGAGTGTGACGGGTAAATAGAGCAAGTATCTAGAAGAGTACCTTACATGCCTCACAACTGTCAGCGGAGGAGAAGCCAGCAGGGGAGACAGAGAAGAAACTGTTGAGTATATAGAGAAAAAAAAGAAAAAAAAGGAAAGGAAAAGCCATGACAGTCATGAGAAGACTGTGTTCCCAGAAGCAGAAAGGAATCCACAATATTAACACTGCCCAAGGTCAATCAACACCTTGAAAAGTTGGCTGACCTCGAAGAAGTTGGTGAGAGCAGTTTTAGTGAAGTGAAACCTGGTAGAAATGGCTTGGAAAATGTGTGGGAGTTGGAGAAACTGAGACAATAAATGGAGATAAATCATTCAAGAAGTAGAGTTTGTAGAAGAGGAGAGATCACATAGAAGCTACCAGGGCACAGGTCTAGGGAAAGTTTCTTTTTCCTTTTTCAGTTTTAAGAAAAGAGAAGCATGAGTATAATTAAATACTGATGAAAAGGACCTAGTGAAAAGGGAGAAATTGAAGTAGAGAAGTCTGATAATTTATCATGGGAAATCCACGAGGGACTGAGGGAAATGGGATCAGGAGCTCAGTGGAGAAGTGCCCTTAAATAGGAAGAGAGAAGGTGGCCATGTCGATGGATACAGTGAAATTGACTTTATAGGCTTGGTTGAGAGAGTTCCTATCTTACGAATTTATTTTCACTGTGAAATAAGAAGCAGGGTCATCTGCTGAGAATAAGGAGATGTGGAACATTTGAGTGAGGCAGGCAAGACCTGAAATAGTCACTGGTCCGGCACGTGAAATAACACTGGATTGTTCGGTGGGGTTGAGGGCCTAGATCAGGTTGTGTCCAGGAATTTAAATGCATGTACCCTGCAGAGTTGAAGGAGTTGCTCAAGCAGTGAGGGGATAGCATGGGTGCAGGCAGGGAGGGAAAGCTGAGTTTGTCTAGGATTGACATAGAATGGCAGTCACTGTTTCCTACAGAGTTGGGAGAAACAGAGTGACATTTTTGGGCATAGGATTTCTTTCTTTAGAAAACAACCCATCTAGTTTTCTTATCCGAGGGTATTTCAGGGAGAATTGATGGAGTTTATTGGTTGAATAGTGGGGTGGAGAGTGGAGGGATACATTCTATACTGGGAGTAATAAAAATAGGTATTTATGAGGCAATGGACAATTTATTATTCATCAACGAATCTAATCTTCACAACAACTCTAGGAAGTAGTTTTACTGAACTCATTTTATAGCTGAGGAAACCAAGACTGGAGCATTACTAATTTGTCCGAGGTCTCTCAGCAGGAAACAGCAGACAGACTGTTACCATAATAGAAAAAGCATGATTTCTGGTGTGTCAGAGACACATGTAAACCCAGTCAAGCCCTTTTCACTATGAAAGAGCTACTCGTGTCATCGCGTCTGGTCCTAAACACCTTCTACGTGATGACTGGTGTATCTCTGGGGGCAGCAGCCCTGACAAAGGCCCTAGGGACACAGTGATGGTTGGGTCAGACCATGGGCACAGGATTCCCAGCCATCCTCCCCTAGGACTTGGGCAAGAAAGGCCTCGGCCTGGCACTTCACAAATTTCTGTGAACGAGCACATGGGCACTTCTGTCACTTGCCATCTGTGCAGCACTCAGTGCTGACATGGTAGAACCCATAATCCTAAACATCTGCTCTTGGAAGTAACACTTTTCATCCTCAGAGAAACACTGCACATTTCTTTTCCTATATCCTCTAGACAAATGCTGGCTACCACTGAGTGCTGTCAAGGTTTGTGGGTCGTGTCGCTGACACTGCTTCTGAGTGTGGGGAGGATTTTGTACGTGGAAGCAGGTAGAAAATAGAAAAGGCAAATTAACCAATTTGTGAAATCCTTCCTCTCAAATAAGATTATTGCATTAGACTCTTGCAGAATGAAACAGCCTTTCCCAGTGGTATCAAGCATCCATGCTCTTGCTTTCCTCATCTTCTGCATTCGCTATTGCATGTGGCACCCAGGGAACATTCTGCAGTATTAAACAGTCTATATCACTCTTATATTTGTTTGTGTACATATCTATATCTACATATACATAAGTCTAGACAGAACATGAGTAAAGCATAATCTAAATTTTTTAAATGATGACTAGATGAACATTAAAAGCTGCAATTGCAAATAGTTTGGTTTCTGTGAAAGTATTAAATGTGATTTTATTAATTTTCCCCCAAATAAATAATTTCAGGCTCATTTAAATAATTTTATACTCAACTTTGTATTAATCATTATAATTTTATATTGCATTTTAGTTTTTATATGCCATTTTGAATACTTTATAACATAACATTTTTGAAAACATATAGACAAAATTTTAATTTCCACTTTTAATGAAAACAGGTCAAGCTGAGTTTAGTTTGAATATAATGACATTTTATTTCTTAATCCTTTAGGCTAGCGAGAATGAGTTTATGTGTCTAGTATGCTAGAAATAGAAAATACAAAAGTAGAACTTATGGAGAAAAAGGTGAAAAGCATAAAGAAATAAAAAATGTTCAGGGACTTCCCTGGTGGTGCAGTGGTTAAAAATCTGCCTGCCAATTCAGGGGACACGGTTCAAGCCCTGGTCCTGGGAGATCCCACATGCCGCAGAGCAACTAAGCCCATGCGCCACAACTACTGAGCCTGCGCTCTACAGCCCGTGAGCCACAACTACTGAGCCAACACTCCACAACTACTGAAGCCCGCACGCCTAGAGCCCATGCTCCGCAACAAGAGAAGCCACCACAATGAGAAGCCCACACCACCGCAACAAAGAGTAGTCCTTGTTCACCGCAACTAGAGTAAGTCTGTGTGCAGCAATGAAGACCCAATGCAGCCAAAAATAAATTAAAAAATAAATACATTTTAAAAATAAAATAATAAAAAAGGAAAATGTTCAAAGAGGCAGCTTGCTTAAATTTTTAAAAACAAAAGTGAGATTTTATTGACAATAACTGACATAAAATTTGCAAACAGGACATATAAATTCTTTACTAAATAAAGATTTAATTACTGACCAAAACGTTGAAAATGAAATAAAATTATTTTTATTAGATTTATTTTGAACAAATCAAATAAAATCTCAGCAATTATATATAAATTAAGATTTAATGAAAATATTACTATAAGAGATGGTGAAAGTCATTGCATAAGTTATATGATGAAAATGAAATATTTCATAAAATTTTCTTTAATAAGGTTTAAATTTTATAATATTTTGATTCATTTCTAAGTATGTATATTTTAAATTTTATTAATTTTTTTTTTTTGGTATTTTTCAGCTGGGTAGTTTCCCCAAATTTAAATTAATTAAATGTAGTCATGGAACTGCAGTGACTCAATTTGACATTGCTGTTAATAGAACACAAATTGTAAGAAAATCCTGATTTTAACAACATAATTGGCATTTTTCTTCCTGAAGTAAAGACATGAAAAATAAATTGTATGGAATAATTATATAATAATTTATAATTATGGAGCATTTCATTGCTCACTGAAACATCACCAGCTCAATCAATGAAGCACCCAAACTTGTACAATAATAATAAAATTACATTTTCTTGAAATCTTGTTCTCTTCAGGTATATAACAACCATGTTTTACATGTTTGTAAAAATCTTATTGTTAAGATATTTTTGTCAAGATGGGGGAAAAACATATTTTATTTAACAGTTTGATAGATTTTATTGTTTAAATGTTGAGTTATGTGGTATATGGGTCACCATTTGTTTTCTTCCCACAGACTGTTTAGTAGTTAACCATGGACTAGAGACTAGTCAACAAGTGTTAAATCAGAACCCATTAACTTAACCACCCATAGACTTAATTTAACCTAGGGATTCCGGAGAACTACCTGATAACCACCCTTAAAACCCCACTGGGATCATTTGGAAAGCAACAATGCAAGCAAATTAACCTAAGAGATTCAGCCAGGGTAGAAGAAATCAGAAAGGAAGGGCACATGTAAGTAAAATGATCTCTAAACACTGGCTCACACTGGAAACTTCATGAACATTGAATAGAGTGGGCAGAGATAGTTAAAAATTTCACCTGGAAAAGGTTTGGGCAAATTATTTTTGATTATATGCAAATCTGGAGTGGTAATGAGTTGCTTATTTATTTTCGTTATTATTTTCCCTAAAAAGTGATAGTGGTGCTGGGAGGTGGAAGCAATTGTAATAAAGCACGCTGTATACGACTTAGCGGCATCATCTTCTCACTGAAAAACACCCCAACCTCATTCTGTCTGTAATGGGAATAGAGTATTTCTTTAGTGCATATAATGGAAAAAAATTACAGCTGTCAAAAATGATAGCCTAGACTACTTTTATAACGCATTTCCTTAAAGCTGTAAATCACCCGTGTTAGTACAATCTCTTAAATTTTCTTCTCATTCTTTTTCTATTCTTCTCCCTGCTTGCATTTCTCCCCCTCTTTATTTCTTTGTATTGTCCTTCTTATAACTGTTTATCCATGTCGTCATTTTGAGTAATGCTTCTCGTTAAAAATTTTCAAATATTTTTCACATTTTGAACATAATTAAGCCTCAAAAATCTGGGGTCTTTGTGATACAGTGATTTCTGTTTTGATGTCCAAAATGTTAGGGAAAAGGATAGTTTTTAATTTTGACATTTGAGAAAGTTTTTACCTGTGTTAAAACATATGTGATAATACTTAATAGGATTTTTATTTTAACATGAAAAAATATAAGCAAGAAAGTGAAAACAGGGGCAACAGTTGAGAACACTGGTTTACGTCGTATAGGCCTCAGTTCAGTCTGAGCTCTCCCTTTACTAGCTGTGTGACATTGAACAATTTTCTTAATCTGCATGAGCCTGAATTTCCTCATCTGCCACGTGGGTATAATAATGATTGCTATCTCATAGAGGTGTGAGAATTAAATAAAAGGATCTGTGTATGGTGCTTATAACTGTGTGAAGCACATAGACAAGCTTGGCAACATTATTACTGATTCCACTGTTATTATCATTTATTAGTATTAACTGCCTCTGACCTTCTTTTATGAAATAAAGTAATACATACCCACAAAGGAAAATTTAGTTGGTGGAGAAGCATAAATTGAAGAGCCTTCTTTCCTTGCCTCTGCCATCCCCCCTCTCTATTAATGGCTTCTCTTGTGTTCTGCCTCCAAATTAGTTTGGGAACCAGCATATATACAATCCTTTCTGAAACTACACAGACAGATCAGACTTTGCACCCTGTCTTGCTCTTTTGTCATTTAACTTATCTTGAGTGTCTTTCTCTATGCACACCTATATATCACCCTCATTCTTTATAATAACTGTGTCATGTCTCATTGTATAAATGTACTATGAGTCATACAACTGGTCTTCTTTTGCAGTTTTTGATTTTACTATTACGTCTGTAAGAAAAAGTCCTAGCAGTAGAATTTCTGAATGGAAGTATACATGTGTTTTCTACTTTGATACTTTTTTCCAAATTACCTTCCCAAAAGTTTACACTGATCTACTCTAGTAGTATGTTATGCATTTGGATATGATCCTGAAAAACGCGTACGTAAATAAGTTATTTGAAATAGATTCTTTAAGTTAAATTCACTAGAGATGTGACTTATGTTTTAGCAGGGCCCATGACTTTGATAATTTCTGAAAGATGTAGACTTTCATCTTTCTGACAATGTACAATCCAGAAGATGCATGTGTGCATATCCATTTAGAGGAAGTCCATCTATGATAGACTGAACAATGGCCCTCCAAAGATGTCCAGTGAGACTCATCTCAGACTTCTCACCTCCAGAACCAAGATAATGAATTTGTGTTGTTTTAAACCACTGAGTTTGTGGTAATTTGTTACAGCAGTAACAGGAAACTAATACATCAACCATGTATCCCAAATGAGGATTCAGCTGTATGGGCACATACCCTGTATTGGAATATATGAGAGCATAGCTTTAGAAAACCAAAAATCCTTTAGTACACAAAGCAGTAAAAAGTTACGCTGGCCACTCCACCTCCCCTGTTCTCCCACTGTCATAGTCCTTAAGCATCTTCATGGAAACCTCAGTGTTCCAAGAAGTAAATTGAAAACTACTCCTTTAGAAAATTTAATAAGCTTTCCTCTGAGATTTGAGAATGTGTTCATAAATTGGATCTTTAAAAAATGTATTTTTCAATTAGTAGTAATTATCGGTACCTATTTAAGGTCACTACTGTACTAGACTCCAGAACACAGCTACAAACAAGGCAGACTTATTCCTTCCCTCACAGGTTATAGAATGCTAAAGAAAACAGCCACTTCCAATGGAATGTGACAGATGCTCTGATGGCAAAAGACTAGGGAACTGTGTGGATACACAGAAGGGATACTGTCAGTGATCTGATATGAGGAAGGCATAAAAGAAATCTTTCTGAAGGAACATCCAAGCTCAGACCAAGCAGAGTAAGGAGAAGCCTCCGTAGCTGCCTAGGAAGGGGTGGGGTATAGATAAGAGGCATGGCCTGTTGAGAAGCATTCTGGTAGAAGGAACATCATTTCTAAAGACCTAGAAGTGAGACATTAGAATACATTTGGGAAACTACCATGGATAAAGCACAAAATGCTATGGAAAAATGGAAGGAAATGAGGCTGAAGGTCTTAAGGGGTCCTGCTGTTCCTAGGAAGGCATTTTCTCTTTATTCTCCTGTCCAGGCAGAGACACCCCAGTAGGTCTGGGGTGAAGCCCCATTCACATTTACAAGAATTGCTCTGTACAGAAAGTGGAGAACCAATGAGAAGAAAAAACATTGGAGGCTATTGCAGGAATCAAAGCTAGAGCCATCGTGGTGGAATGGCCTGACAAGATGTTTAGCTCCCATGCTTGACAGGGCTGGGGATGAGTGGATCTGTGGGGCAGGGGATGACAAGAAGAGAGAGGAATCCAGAATGACACCTGGGTTCCCGGCTTGACAAGGAACACAGGAGGCTTCCATCCTGCAAGTGTTGAGTTCGAGCACTCGTAGGGTGTTCTCTTGGAGAGGTCTAAAAAATAGGTGCATAAATAGATCTGGAGCCCCGGAAAGTAATTTGGAAGAGAGATATTTACGAGTCATTAGCTTATACTCATTAAGTGTGAAGCAAACTGAGGCGAGAGAATAAAATCCCCCAGGGAGAGAATGTAGAGTGGGAAGAGGGTGTAGGACAGGACCCTGAAGAAGTCAATACTTACGCAAGGACTAAAAGAAGAGGTGCCCACCATGAGGCTGAAGAGGAGCTGCTGGGGAAGGAACAGGAAAGGCAGCCAAGTGGGAGGACGTGGTCAGCAGCGCCTCTGCCACACCATGCCATGCCATGCCATGGAGGGCTGAAATGAAACGATCGCTAAAAATGTCTCTTGAGTGTACAACTGAAGGAGGTCTTGAGTTTCCCTAGAAGAGTTTCAAGAGTGTGATGCGGGCGGAAGTGTGACCTGAATAGGCTGAAAAGTAACTGGGAACTGAGTCCAGTGGGAAGGGATGAAATTCAGAGGACAAGTGGAAGGGTGAACTGCAGAGGTGGGAAAGGAAACTTGCTCCATTGCAAGAGAGGGAAAGGAGGAAAGGATGGATACATTTATGTTTTCATAAAGAGAAAATTTAGGCTCATCTTCACCTATTAGAGAATGATTTTCTGATATCTAAATTATAAGAAAGAGCAATTAGAATTCTTGAGTTGTCTCAAAGGACAGAAACAGGACCAGTGAGGAAACTAGAGGAAGATTAAGTTTGGCTTGACTTTAGGAGGAATTTGTTAATGATGACAGCTCCTCAGAATGGAATGCTTGTGTCAGTAAATTGTGAGATCCCTGTCATAGGTATGACTGAAATGAACACAACAGCTATTGCAAGGGAGAGTAAAAAATAACATGGCGGGGGGGAATGGAGGAGGAAAGGACTGACCATATGTTTTTGAAAATCTCCTCCTGTCCTTCTCATTCAACTCTGCAAACTACAGCAATCCTATTATATATTGCATACTGTCCCTCAATTCCCTTTTTCTTGGAGCTCTGCCCAACTACTGGTAGTAAAATTTTTCTCTAGACACTCAGCTTCCCGATTCAGAGGCAGTTACAAATATATCAGACCCAGGAACTGCATCACCTCCGGAGTGGGGACTGGAATTAGTCTTCTGACCTATGCCTAGTTTCCAAGGTGTCTGAGTTGAGATCCACAGATCCCTAAATGCCCATGATGCTAATCACCACAACTCCCATTATAACTGAACATCTTCTTGTTTATTGCTGAGCACCTACTATGTTCCAGGTACTGTTCTAGGTGCTGAATATGTGATGTTGAAAGTACATTTCCTAAGGATGCAGATTTTTGTCAAAAATTATTCACTGATGTATTATTCCCAGCACCGAAAACAGTGCCTGGCACAGTGCAGGTCTCAATAGATTTTTGTCCAATGAATGACACAGACTCTGCCTTTAAGTTGCTTGAATCGTGTGTACAAGACAAGCGTATACACTGACACCTGCGGTGCAATGTGGCACGTACAATTATAAGAAACTGCACAGGAAGCACAGAAGGGGGACACCTTCCTCAGCCTGGGGTTCTTGGTTTGTATTCTGGTTCCCAAATAGCACTGGGGCGCAGCCTGAGCTCAGACTGCCTGCCAACCTGTCAATCTCTGCTATTCCTCTCTACCTACATGAGCCATGTCATTCTATCCCAAACCATTATCTGGAACTCCTCTTCAATCAAGGCACTGCCACCATCATGACCATGAGTGGATATTGCTCCTGATCAGAGGTAGGTACTTGTAGCAGATCAGAGTTCTTAGAGAGAAGAATGACAGTCCAACTGTTCCTTATTAGACGTCGTATCTTGGACAGCTAGACAAGTTCTTAGAGGCCAAGGCATGCTGCCAAGACTGTCTCTAGTACAGGCCACTCTACTGCCTCCTGTGCTGGTTGCCTTAGAATCCCAGCAGGACTCATAGAAGTGTTCAAGAAAGTTCTCTAGGAATCATTCCCTCTTCTAAACGTGCATTACTACAATGTGAAAAAGTTGTCATGGAGAGAGGGAGGTGTGGTGAAAACAGCAGGAGTTTGAACCCCAGACACCTTCTTTGCCTCTTTTGTATGGACAAGTCACTTAAATTCTTGGATTCTCCATCTCTCTTTCTCTTTTTTTAAAAGTAATTTTTCTCTATTTTGACATATCAGACTTATAGAAAAATGGCTAGCTGTGGGTCACTGTGGTAGGTGAAGCTGAGTCCTGGGGCTACTGTCAGCCTACTGGTCAGTGAACCTTGGTCCTGGGGTCTCTGGTTGCAGGGTCTGGGGTTCCCAGAGCTGACATCAGCCTGATGGTGGGTAGGGCTGGGTCCGAAAAGCTGACAGCAGGGTCCCAGGGCTAATGCCAGCCCACTGGTAGGTGGGGCTGGGTCCTGGGGTGGCTGGGGGCTCAGGAGATAACAGGGCGGTTGGTCTGCTGATGGGTGGTCCCTGTCCAGCTAGCTACTTTAGCTACTTGGTCTGGGGTATCCCCAAACTGCTGCCAACTGGTTAGTGGGCAGGGCCAGATCCTGGCACTAATAAGCTAGAGGGAGGATTCCAAAATGACACTTACCAGCATCGGTGTCCTTGTGGTAGAACGAGTTCCCCCAAATGGCTGCCACCATTGTCTGTGTCCCCAGGGTGAGTTCCAGTTGCCTCCTGCCTCTCTGGGGGGGCGTCCCAGATCAGCAAGTGGGTCTGACCCAGGCTCCTTTTAAATTACTGCATCTGCCCAAGGTCTTAGAGTGTGTGAGATTTTGTGTGAGCCCTTTAAAAGTGGAGTCTCCATTTCCTACATCCCTCTGGTTCTCCTGAAAGTAAACCCCACTGCCTTCAAAGCCAAACGCTCTGGGGGCTCATCTTTCCAGTGCAGGACCCCCAGGCTGAGGAACCTGATGCGGGGCTCAGACTCCTTGTTCCTTGGGGAGAACCTCTGCGATTGTAACTATCCTCCCATTTGTGGGTCACCCACCCGGGGACGTGGGTCTTCACTGTACCGCATCTCTCTCCTCATACCCATCTCACTGGAGTTCCTTCTTTATATGCTTAGTTGTAGAGGATATTTTCGGCTAGTCTTCAGGCTGTCCTCATCACTAATTGCTCTGTAAATAGTTGCAGTTTTGGTGTGCCTGTGGGAGGAGGTGAGCTCAGGGTCTTTGGCCACTCCCAGTACTTTATCTTCTTTGTTGCTAATGTAAATGGGTTTTTTTATACCATTGTGTTCTCTGTTATCACTTTGTAACTAACTGCTATTGATTTCTACATGTTAGTTTTAAGGCCTGCTACAATACTTTGATTGTTTGAGTTTTATCATCGATTCTCTAGGGTTTTCCAAGTATAAGATCATAACGTCTGCAAATGGAGATAATTCTCTTTCTTCTTTTCCAGTTCCTATGCCTCTGATTTCTTTTGTCTAATTGCGTGGTTGACATTGCCAGTACAATGTTGATGGTAATGGAAATAATGGCCAACTTTTGCTTTGTTCCTCTTCTTTAGTGTCTTGCCATTAAGTAAGATACTGGCTTTAGAACTAAGGAATGTATATTTTGTCATGTTAAGAAAGTATCAGTTATTATAATCTTAAGCATTTTTATCAGGAAAGGGTGTTGACTTTTTTCAAGAGCATTTTTTCCCAGCATTGATGGAGATAATCATGTATACAATTTTTCTTCTTACAGTTTTTAACATGGCATAGTAATTATGCCATATACTATGTAACACAGTAATTAATTTTTCTACTTTTGAAGTAACCTTGCATTCCTGAAATAAAGCTTACTCGGTCATGCTGTATTTTATAAAAAGTGGAATAGATTCTTTTGCTAATATGTACCACTTTTGTATCAATATTCATAAGTGAATATTGAATTAAATATTCTAATCCCATATCCGACTACTGAGTACCCTCTCAGAGTCCCATGAGCAAAATTTTGGCTAGGTTTCAAGATTAAAAATTTCTTTTTTTCTTTTCTTTTTTTTTTAAAGCATGACTAGCACATTTTCACATTTAAGATCTGTTGATACTAAACACTCATGAAGGGAAGATAAATCAAGTTCAGTCATAGCTCTAAGATAGAAGTTATATTTTTTTATGTGAAAAAAATAAAGACACCAACACACTGTGCATTACTAGACAATGTACACACAGCCTTCATGCATCATGGCTGGGATGACAATCTCTGGGTTTTCTCTGCACTTTTTCCTTTCCTTGAGGGTGGATCTTTTTGCACTAAGTAACTCAGCCTTGAACTCAGCCTGATGGGCTGAATTATAATAACTGCAGGTGGTACCATGTTTCCCTGGTAAATGAGGAGATCCTCCCCTATTGTCCAATACAGCAGCCGCTAGTTTTTTGTTTTTTTTGTTTTTTTTTTTTTTTTTGCGGTACGTGGGCCTCTCACTGTTGTGGGCTCTCCCGTTGCGGAGAACAGGCTTCGGATGCGCAGGCTCAGCGGCCATGGCTCACAGGCCCAGCCGCTCCGCGGCATGTGGGATCCTCCCGGACCGGGGCACGAACCCGTGTCCCCTGCATCGGCAGGCAGACTCTCAACCACTGTGCCACCAGGGAAGCCCAGCCGCTAGTTTTAAATTTAAATTATTTAACGTTAAATTAAAATTCAATTCCTCAATCATGGTAGCCACATTTCAAGAGCTCAATAGCCACATATAGCTAGTGGCTACTGTATAGGACAGCACAGATTCATCATTGCAGAAGAAAGTTCTATTGGATAGAAATGCTCTAGAACATACAAAAAGTTATTTCCATTCCAGTGGCAAAATTTAGCTCTGAGAAGAGACTAGATATCTTTTGTGAGGTAAATATTTTTGGAAAGTCATTTGGGATAGGTTAGGGTGATACCCTGAAGGGACATAATGGGAGAACAAAGAATGGGTGTCCCTCAGGCAATGTAAGGATTTTGTTTATATTACTAGTATATATTAGCTGTGGTCAGAATCTGATTCGCTGGGAACATATAGGGTATTTTTAGAGGCTGTATGGAGAGAAAGTGAGGAAGAGAACAGAGACCCGGCTGGCGGCAGCAGCTAGAGAAGAAAGCCAGGATGTCTAGTGAGGAGATAAGGAGATAAGTGTGCTGTGGTGAGTGCAATGCAACCCTCTCCTCTATCTCTCCTAAAAATCTTGTGTAAAATATGCATTACTCACCAGTGCTTTGGGAGTTGAAAATGTTTTTGCTGAGTCTGCTCTCAATATGAGTATGATGAAGGTACAATGTGTCCAATTATATGCAGTTTAACATTTTACTACCTTGTTACTGGGTATCCTCTTTCTCCAGGGGCAATCTATGCTTCCTCTTTTCCTTATGATACTAAAGACTCTGGTTGGATCAGTACAACAATCAATCCCTTTCCAGGTGGGCCAGGGGAGTCTTCCAATGTGCAAGTAATTTGAAGGAGTGTAGCCAACTGCTTTGAAGCAAGAAAAAAAATGTATTTGCTTTTCCTCCTCATTTGATTGTAGATCTAATATGTCTGATACAACCCAGACACTGTTCTAGGAGCTGGATATATAGCATTGAACAAAACCATATCCCTGCTTTCAAATAGCTTAAATCCCTTACCCTTTAATGCCCTACCCAGCAACATCTACCCAACAACAGCTAGTTAGAGATAGAACAACTACTAGGTATGATGCTTTACCTATGTTAAACTTGAACATTCCTAGTGCCTAGGAGTTGATATGTGCTACAAAATTATCATTTTAATAGATGCATATTAACAGTGTAAAAATGATAGTTCTTAGTTGGAGGGTATGGTAAAATGGGTACTCTCATACTTTTGTTGGGTGAATACTTTGGGTCAAACATTGTAGACAGCAATTTGGAAATATTTTTCAATAGTTAAAAGATATTGATACCATATGGCCTAATAATTTCACTTCTAGTGATCCATTTTATCTGAGAATCTGAAGAGCTATCTAATGTCTACCTACTTAATGTGAGAAAAAATTATACAAAACTTAAGCATCAATAAATGGAAATGGTTAAATAAGTTGTAATGCATTTATATTATAGAGATATATACAGCCATTAACAACATGTTTAAACATATTATTGTGATAATCAAGCATATATGATACCAGCTCTGAAAATACCGGCTAGATTAATAAACTGATATTTTGTGCAGTTGTCATTTAAGAGAGTTATTGGAATAATATTTCCTTCCTGTTTGAAGTATTGAGCACATGGGGAAGGGTGAATATTCTTCACCAAGAAGAATGTCAGATGGTAATTATCTCTGTTTTTAAAGAAGATTTGGTTAGAGATAGTTTTACTAAACTATCAGGAACATTTAAATAGAATAAAGGAAAATCTAAACGAAAGAGCTAATGTAAGTTAAGGCATAGTACTTGGAAAAGTTATAACTGTATTGCCCTCTATTAAAAATGTGGAATATTCCCAAATGTTACATCTTTTATGAGACCTTTTTCTGCAGTGGAAATCTATAGAAGAATACGTTATCTTCATATGAACCAAACTGTATTTCCTCTCTTTTCTGATAATTTTTACAAAAAGCATCTATGGATGCTTTTGTTATAGATTTATTTACCTGGCAATTCAGGTATATAAAGTTTATGAAGCAACAACTTTAGGAAGTGCCCTTATTTTACCTTAAGATGTTTGTTATAAAATTCTCTGTTATACAGTATATGTGTTTTCATTTCTATAGGATACTCTCTGCAGCTTTACAGTGATACCAAACAGCTTTTGAATTGATCAGTTCAGCTACTAAGGTAAATCAGTTGAACAAAACCCATAAAATTTTAGATAGGGGTTTAATCTTTAGACTGCAGATGTGAATCTAGTCCTCATATATATTTTGGGATCACTGTCAGCAAAAGTAACGATAGTTTCATTCATTTAAGAAATAATTATTTTAAGTAAAACATTATTTTAAAATATGTGAATTAATTTATAAGCTATCACCATGGTATAATAACTTTAGAGCATATTCATGAAAATGTTATAAGAAAATATTGCATTTAAAATATGAAAATAGTATCAGTCTTGCCTGAAAAATATGCATCAAAATATAAGATAGGATTCTACCAACTTATGATTCTATGTGGAACACTGAAGAAGTAAATGAGCATGACTCTTGACCTTTGAGAAATTCATATATAGTATAAAGCAATAAAAACTAAAGTGAATATTTAGTTGGTATGTCAGATGCATAGTATTTTTAACTAAAATACGCATCCTAATTGTATTTTTAATTTTTGTGTGTTAAGTGGTGTTGTCAAATAGATAATGAGAATCATTTTAATGAGTAAAAGAAGAAAACCACAGATTATTCTTGTGATCAGGAGAAAAAAAAAAAAGAGAAAGATTAATATAATAGTAATTACCTGAGCAGATGGATTCCTAATTCTAGAAATAAACATGCTAATTAAGCTATACTACAGAATGACAAGATATTAAGGTCCTCTGAATCTGGAGACATTCTTTTTATTTTTTTTGTGATACGCGGGCCTCTCACTGCTGTGGCCTCTCCCGTTGAGGAGCACCGGCTCCGGACGCGCAGCCTCAGCGGCCATGGCTCACGGGACCAGCCGCTCCGCGGCATGTGGGATCCTCCCGGACCGGGGCACGAACCTGTGTCCCCTGCATCGGCAGGCGGACTCTCAACCACTGCACCACCAGAGAAGCCCTGGAGACATTCTTATTCTAATTTACTAGTGTAACTTAATTCTCATTATATTAAAAAGTGCTTAATCAACCAAATCTTTTTTAATTATCAAATTTACTTAGGCAGTTTTAATGTTTCTGTAAATTTCTTCCAAGTGTGAGCTAATATGGGGCAGTCTTTTTCATCAGTGTATTTGTGGTTTGTTCGATACTTGCATTTTTCACAGAGCAAGATTCAGTTTTTTGTATCACTAACAAGACACTCTTCTTTGCGCTTGTCGATGGTGTTTTAATTGGGGAATGAAATATCATAATGCTGACCATTTCCTAGCTACCCTATCCTGCCTTCCTTTAAAGACGAAAAAAATCGTTACTGGTAATTGAGATTTACGGTCCCTTGGCTGATTTAAATGTTACAGATTTTGATACTTCTATAACCAAACATTTTGAAGGAAATTTACAGGAAGAATGGGAATAATGGATGGAAAACAAATGTCTGTGTGAATAAGTAAATGTGAGGCAGAAGCAAGGGAGACAGCACCATTATTTTCATACTTACATGTGCACGAGAAGCTTAAATTATCTAACCAGTAACTGATCAACACAAAGTAGATTTTAAAAGGTTACCTGGGGGCTTCCCTGGTGGCGCAGTGGTTGGGAGTCCACCTGCCGATGCAGGGGACACGGGTTCGTGCCCCGGTCCAGGAGGATCCCACATGCCGTGGAGCAGCTGGGCCCGTGAGCCATGGCCGCTGAGCCTGCGCGTCCGGAGCCTGGATACAATGTATGTAATAACATAGACAGAATCAGCTATTCTGTTAAAAATCATCCAGATCTGGATAGATAAGGTTATCTTTGAACAAACAGTATGCTAAAGTCTGGTCTCCACATTATCATTGAAATTAAGCCAAATCCTGCAAGTAATGAAAGGGAAGTTTTGGTTAACTACTAATAATGAATAATTCATTGGTGAGATTATGAATAAGAACAATCGTCATGACTAAAATAATGTTCCTGAAACTGACATAGCATTTGAAATAGAGGAGTTTATAGATTCAGCTAAAGTAGAGTAGGTATATATTCTGTGCTGGTAAATTATTGAAATTCAAAACTTCCTTCGGGAATAGGTGCATGGTTCTCTCAAATTAATAGTAAGGAGCTCTTAAAACTCAGAAATTCAAAGGCAAGGAGTCAAAGCACATGCCAAGGAATTTACAATTTTCAATTCTTTTAGTTCCTGAGACCTGCCATTTGTTTGTGTTGTTGTTATTTTAAAATATTCTTTATAAGGTATTTTCCCCCTCTAATTATAAAAGGAAAACATGCTTACTAATGTGGAAAATATTTTTGAGTAGCGAAAAGATTTTGAAAACAAGAATTCCACCCACCTGAGCTATTTGGTTTTATAAAAATGCCTTTAGCTCTGATTTCATTGGCCCAGTGATTCTTGTTTGTTTTAAAATATTAGTCAGGCCTTACAGGGCTTCCATAAATCTGTTGCTCCTTGCATGGTAGTAACTGCATAACTCCCATGAAAGATAAAAGTCCCTGAGGTAAGAGCCCTTAGTGAATCAGGCCTGACAGGACCACTTCCTCATACAAAGACGCACATCCAATGTGAGACCACAAGATAGAATTCCCAAGATGTTTAGCCACTATTCTCTTATTTTTAAATTGTTAACTCAAAAAAACATCAAAGGCGGCTACCTCAGATATCATTTGGCAACTGTCGCCTGAGGAATCCAAACTTGATTATTGAAACTGAAATTGTTACCCAACTATTTTAGCAAATTCTATTAGCTATTTCATTATGCCAAAGTTGACTCGCCTTGTCATCAGGGTTGCATTTGATATGTGACTTAGTTGGCTAGGCCTCAATAAATTTTGTGGTATTGTAAATAAAACCCAAAAGAGAGAAGTTCTTGTTTTCATAGAGAAAAGATGATTTCCACTTGGGTTCATAAAGCATCTCTTTAGTATCATTTTTCTGATTTATTAAAAATCAACATCTTGGGAAGGCTTATGCAGAATAAAACATCTACGTTCACAAGTGTTTTCTGTATACACTAAACAATATTGGAGAATTATGGATATGCAAGGTAAGTGGAGAATTAAACTCGAGTGAAGGCTGCTAGTAAGTAATATAAATAATACTGGTACTAAAAACAGATAACTCGACTTTAGGAAAAGAATGTGGTAAAGTGCTGCATTTCCATTACTAAGCATGACAATAATTAGATAAAACCTACTGCCAAGTTTACTGAAAAGAGGAAATCTAAAAATATTTTGTGGTCAGTGTCTGGCTTAATCTAAAGAAAAAGCTTTAGAAAAGCCTACTTTCACTTGGTTAATTTTCTTACTACATATGTGATTGATGAATTCAGTTGTTCAACTGGTGGACAGAAAAGAATTAATGAGATAAAATAGTTTCCCTTCTTCTTGTACTACTATAAAGACAGTAATACTATTCATGTAGAAAGAGAACCAAAAGAATATGTCACAAATATATATCCAGTGTTTTATTCCCTACAATTTTAGAATGATAAAACCCTTGAGTAGTCTTCTGGCCCAATTATCTGACCCACATAAAAATATTTTTATGCCCCCAGTTTATATATAAATATATAAATATATATTAAATATATATAATATATTTTATATATATAAATATATATTTATATTATATAAGTATCATATATACATATATATATAACACATGGATCTCATATATATATATATATATATATAATATATATACACCTAAAGCAGCCCACCAATGTGATGTCAAAGGGAATTCCAACATAACTGCAATAGAAAAAAAAAAAGGTCTTGTTCATTTTCAAAACATATATTATTGTTTTACTCACGAAGAAATACTTAAGTTTGGTCAAATCATATCTCCATAACAAAGAGAAATCTTACCCATATTCGTGAAATCAAGTAGCTCCAAAGTTGTACCTAAGTCATTGTCTAGAAAGGTCATTTGTTAAGTCAGGTATTTGAAACTCCTCTCCTAGGAATGAGGTCATGAATTGTCAGGTTCTCAGATCAGCTCACAAAGTCGACTTGAAGTAATATGCAGCAGGAATAATCCTAACACCGCCCTGAATCCTCAGTGCCTGGCTCTCTTTGGAGCTCTCAGCGACTTCACTCTGATATCAGATCTATTGAGCAATATTTGTTAAGCGTTTTCTATGTGCCAGGTGTTAGACAATCAACTTGTAACTTTTCTGGATCCAGAAAACCTACTGCCTATCTTGACTTTGAAGACTGAGCCACAGTAGGCTCCCAAACCTTTTTGCAAATATCCCATGGCTGTCTTCCAGGAATACTTAAGCCCCAAAGTAAAACAGAGAATTTGAGATGGGGTTAAATGGTTCTCCAAGCTACTAAAAGTGTTTGCATCTGAGGAAATTGATGCTAGGAGATTGATACACCAGCATTTTCTAATAGCATTGATGTTGAGACGTGGCAATTCATTTGAAAACCGTGTGTTCTTAAGTTGGAGACGGATTATACCCATCAATAGATCAAGGCACTGAAAATATGAGTGATATTTAAGTAGTTAATAAGTAATAACTTTGAATTATAACTTGTGCTTGATTACCACCTATAGTTTGACTAGTATTTTTTTTTAATAATGGAATTCAGTAAGAGAGAAAAAGTTACAATAGAAGGGTAAATTTCGAATAAATGGATGAAGGAATGGATGAAACTACCTGTTAGTCAGTAATTTTTACAGGCTAGACACCGTGTCAGACACTTTCTCACTCTCACTGAAACTTCACTAAGTATGCCTTAGTTTGTAGAGGAGGTAACTAATGGAAGGGATGCTGTGCCTTGCCTTAGACTACACACCTGATAAAAAGTTAGGACTGCAATTTGAATCCATCTTATTCTGACTTCAAAGATCGCAAGTAGAAACAAAAACGCTTTAGTCTTAGAACCTGATATTCTTGTTAAAATAGTTGTTGGGAAGTTTGCAAGCCTGTAAATACACGTTTCCTCAGGTCCCAGGTCCCAGCCTTTGGCCAATTTCTGCTCAAGAAAGGATCTGGAGGGAAAGTATTCTAAAAGAGGCAAACCCTGTACAACTGATGATGAGTTGAATGAGAAAGGAGAATAGTAAACTGCTACATTTCAGTACACTTTTGAGTTGGAAGATGTAGCTAATTAAAACCTCTCTGAGGAAATGGTAGAAGAACTTGGTGGGGGAGAAGGAGTGAGGGGAGGAGGTGAAGAACTTTCATCTTTCGTTTTTATTATTTAGCCATCAGAGGACACTATGCATACAACAAACTTCTACTCTTATGAATCGATTTAGGTACAACATCCAGATTGAGTACATTTTGTTTCCTTTATTTTATTTTGCTTACCAGTTGAAGTGATGGCAACATGAAGAATAGTTACTGAAATACCATAATCCCAAACCCATTCTTCTACCACCAGAACAAAAAGCAATCCGCAAACAAAGTAGGTGACCTCTGATGAGACTAAAAGAAGTGCAACAAAAGGAAGAATAGAATTATTTGGGATTAGAGCAACTAATAATTCTGAATACAATTAATAACAGAACCACTACAACCTATTCTGCAAAAATATTTTTGTAAGAAATTTTTAATGTGCCATCTCTTAACAGTCCTCATATTTGAATAAGAACTTTTAAAATATTCCATCTCTGAATAATTGTTGAACTTATAGAAAAATAACAGTACATAATTTCTGTTTTATATTCTTTATACTTAGCATTTTAGAAGGTAAAAGTTACAACGTAATCAATGCACACCGATCTGTAACTAGATTGCAAATCTCATTTGAAGATATATTAAAGACTAATGAAAAATTCAGCTCTGGGTTTTCAAAAAAAAATGTTAAGAGTTTATTGAACAATAACGTTTCTTTGGTACCAGTTATTGCCTAACTTGGAAATGAGTTCCTTTGTGTCTTTGTAATAAAGTAGTATGTTCAGATAGTCATCTGGGAAACATAACGGATAACCATGGATGAAAGAACGTCTCATAAATGACTCATGTGAATGGAGGTACCCTTCTAAATCTACCAGTTGTTTCAGAGTGCTGTCCCTGAACATGTATAAAGAGTTAGTTATTTATAGGTCAGTGCCACAGATCTCTAAGAGCCTTGAACACATGAAGAGTCATGTACTTTGATATGGATCTCTAAGACTATGGTAGTTCCAAAGATGAGTTCCATCAAACTTTAAAGTGACAAATATATGTGATATCCCACCAAGGTCCCTTTATAATGATATCACTTTCCATAAAAATTACCTTTCTTTCCTTTTAAAACACAGCAAATGATTGGTATGTTCATATAATTTAGGAATTGATCAGTCTAGGCAGGCAAACTCCATATTTTTCAAAGCAAAAAGTAAAACAGTCACATTATGTTTTATTGTGCATAAGTAATTTATTAATGGCATGCCAGCAATTGCCTAGTGGGTGAGTAAGACATGAAGCAAGTAAGCAAGTCTCAGGTGCCAGCCTTTTAAAAGACCTCACACTTATTCCTCTTCAATTCTATTTAATTCAACTCAACAGGTTTCAAAAGTTGAATGGAGAACTCACACTAGCTCCTTTTCTACCGTATGGAAATACAATTTCAGTATGTCCACCCTCTAAAATCAAGGCTGTGGAAGGAATTTTACGGCAGTATCATATCGACACCAGCTCTTCCCCTCACATTTCCACTCCTGCTTCCACCAGTGGTTCACAGAGCTTCCATGTTATTATAGGGAAATAGAGATGCCTCTTTTACCAGCATTTAGATTTTATAGGTTAACTTGCAGCTGCTTAGAGATAGCGAACAAGTCTTGAACAAGCTGTATTTGCATATATTGATAGAGAAGCATTATGCTTTGTCTATGATATGAGAGACAGCATGATTTAAAGGACGTAGTCCAAAATTTGAAGTCAGGATACCAGTGTTCTAGTCTCACCTTACAGCTTAAGAGTGATATGACCTTGAGCAGGATTTTAACCTTTGGGTTAGTCTGATTCTTCCTCTATAAATTGGGAAATGGAGTACTATCTCATCTACCTCAAAAAATTGTTGAGAGGATTTTATTTTAAGATGAAAGCAGTTTTTAATCTATTCTCTGTGACGCACGGGAAAGATATTAGTAGTCAAATGTCTTAACTGGACTCATACTTTCCAGTGTCCTTGCTAAGCCTGATCTCCTGGGTAACAAAATTGTTGAAACAGACAAGAGTCCTGACCCTCAATACATGCCCAAGGCTTTGAGATTACTCTTACATTTTATCTCCAAGATTAAACAAGTCTGGATTCTCAAAGTAATAACTTTGAAGAGTTATGGCACTTATCTCTTCAAGCCCAAAACTAAAGATCTAATAGGCTAAGGGTTTATTGATATCTTTGTACAAATGTTAGTTGTTTTGAGAGAGGAAAGAACGACATAAACTGCGCCAGGCATCCTGAGGATCTTCACTAATCTCCGCTATGTCAAAACACAGCTTTCTCCAATAAGCCTGTGTCATTGTCCTATCTTTCACTGACTGACTCAAAGGCAAGAGTTAAATAACAGTTGGATTTTAAATCTGTCCCTCTACCCCAAACACACACACAACCCATACTTAACTCTTTCCTGTGACTATTTCTTTATCATTTGTGAATAGGCTTGAAAGAAAAAAGTTAATTCAATCTTCAATAGGGAAATGCATGAAGAGAAATTTAAGATAGAATGTTAGAACTCTTGTATCTCATTAGAATGAAAGTTTCTTGTCCTAACATACTCTTCCTCTAACCCAAATTGAATCAATAATGGCACAAAACAAGGTTACCCATTTGAGGAGGCTGTTCTGAAGCTTTTTATTTAAATTCAGTAGTTTTAGCTGACCAAGTTTCCTATACAAGTCACATTTGGCTTCAGGCAATTTTTGTATATTTGTTTGTTTGTTTGTCTTTGCGGTACGCGGGCCTCTCACTGTTGTGGCCTCTCCCGTTGCGGAGCTCAGGCTCCGGAGGCGCAGGCTCAGCGGCCATCGCTCACGGGCCCAGCCGCTCCGCAGCATGTGGGATCTTCCCGTACTGGGGCACGAACCCGTGTTCCCTGCATCGGCAGACGGACTCCCAACCACTGCGCCACCAGGGAAGCCCAATTTTTGTGTATTTGTATATTTGTTCCAAAATATGATGCCCAGTGCTTTTCTAAAGAATTGCACGGTTTGAAGAATCCACAATTCATTTTTAAAAAGGTGGGAAGAAATTTAACGGAATGTTAAGAATAATTATTTCTTCAACAAAAATGGTAAATTTAAAAGAGGTTAATTTTTTCCTAGTATATTCTTTCTTATTTTTCCTTTGCAACAAGTTTTATACTATTTTGGGGAAGGAAAAAAAATCAAACGAAGCAGAAATATACAAAGCAGAAAATGAAAGTCCTCTGTCATTCCAGCTGGGAGATAACAGTTTGTTGCATAATTCTCCAGATTTCTTACCACTGACATGATGTGTTTTACTCTACTCTACAAAAATGAATAATTACACTATACAAACTGTCTTGTAGTCTTCATTTTCCATTTCATATCTCACAAATATCTTTCTACATCAGTATATTAAGCCATTCTTCCTCCTTTCCTTTGAAAAATACTTAATGCACCAAAAATTTACCCATAATATCACCAAATAAAAATCCATATAGTAAAACTATCCACTTGTTTCATCCTGTCCCATCTTTTAGGAATAGTCACTTAAAACATCTTGATGGCACGTTTCCACATGTTTGGAGTCAGATATAGGACACAGATGGCTGAGAAGAAGGCCTGATATTTTTAAAATTTTTACAAAACAAAAACTATTTTGATTTTTGGAGGCATTTAGTTCACTAACTAACAAAGATGGAAAACTAAAACCAATTACCTTTATAATTTGTGTTGAGCCATGAGGGATTTGTTTTGAAGTCAGACGGTGCCAGGACATCCAACACATACACCCTGAAGATGTTACAAATGAACATAGTTTACTCTGGAGGAGGCAGTCCATAACTTTGCACGTCAAGGTTTTGCACGTCGAGTCTTCCCACACAAGGGTAAGTCATCAGCTTTAATCACTTTGTGGCACATTTGAAAACTGGCCGACCTGAATGGCAGCCAAATAACCTCTTTATCCACATTGTCTTCTTTGTCCAATTAAGTCTACTTTGTTCTCCAAGTGGACTTCATTGCATTTGAGGTCTCAGCTGTAATCTTGGAGGGACCTTCTATCAAATGTGGGAGGTAAAAAACTAATACTGTGATGAGGGCATAGACTGGGAAGCAACAGGACCCGGGTTCTAATCCTGGCAGTGCTGTTAACTATGAACTTGGGCAGGTTGCTTAACCTCTCTGGGCTTCAGTTTCTTATCTATAACTTGAAGCAATTGATCTCTGAGATCCCTTCCTGTTCTAAAATCTGAGTCTACACAGACATAGAAAACAAATTTATAGTTACCGAAGGGGAAGTGTGGGGGAGGGATAAGTTAGGAGCTTGGGATTAGCAGATACACACACTATATATAAAATAAACAACGAGGACCTACTACTGTATAGCACAGGGAACTATATTCAATATCTTGTAATAACCTATATTGGAAAAGTATTTGAAAAAAATATATACATCTGAATCACTTTGCGGTACACAAGAAGCTAACGCAACATTGTGAATCAACTTTATATACTTCAATAAAAAATAAATAAAACGATTTAAGAATAGAGGAAAATGAAAATTAAATCTGAATCTGTAAACTACATATCTCATACCTTGCCTGAGTTTGTAGTTGCGTGCAGCTGGTCAGTCAGCTGCCTCCTGGAGCTTTAAGGCCCAAGTACTTCAAATTTCTCACCTCTGATTCCCATTAACTACAAACCCTTGAAATCCCATGTTCAGAGAACCCTGAATATTCTCAGCTCCTCCCTGCTCCGGGTACTGTCTTCGCCATCTCCAGTCCCAGGCAATAGCTGAAACTGTGGGTGAAAACCAGACTCCTCCTCAGTGGGTTTGCCTGCAAGCAAGCTTCATAACATTATTCCCATTGCGAAAGTCAGTATCATCATTTCCGGGCCCTAATTTGCACATTGAAATTGAAAGGCCCCAATTCCCTGCTTACACAATAAAATTCAATTGTATAAACAATCGACTTCTAGGCAACTCTTTGAAGCTACACATAATGTATTTCAAGGAAATCAACATATTGGCAAGCTAAGTTTGTAAAATAAAATTCAACCATAGCAAGACAAGAAAAATTACCTGTAAACATGCCTCACACTTACATAAAAATATCTTTAGAAATACATGTATTACTTTGTCCTCATGATAACCCTCTTTTGGATTATTACCTCCATTTGACAAATGAAGATAACTGAAGTAAGAGAAGCTCTCTGGCTTAGTCACGATAATCCAGGAAATTAGTGAGAACCTGGGCCGGAATGCAGATCTCTTGACTCGCAGTCCAAAGCTATTTCCAATATATATCAGAACATATTTAACTTGGATGTAGATTATCTCTAAATTCCCATCTGGTTCAAACGTCCTCTGATTCAACATCAGCCCAGGGAGTAATAGCTTCACTTTCTTTCTATGATCATCCTCCAGAGGTAAGAGGAACAATCCTGCCTGGTTCTATTCACTCCATTTCATGATTGTTACTTTTACCATTTTCAAAGGTGACACATTTGCTTATTTTACTTTAAAAAAAATTAAGAAAATATACCATTAAAAATTTTTGCATCATTTATTCTATAAAAACATGTTGAGTATTCAGTATGAACTCCTTTCATATTGTATCTGAACTTTTGAATTGCTTGAAGGCGATGTGCTACTTACTTGAGCATCACCCAGTACATGCCCAGAGCCACATAGTACACAGTGTAGAAGAGGATGACACATATGAGAAGGTTCTGCAAAACAACCTGAAGAGAACACAGGGGTGAGCTCCAATAGCCTGGGCTTTTTCACGTGGTTGTTGGTAATGAGTCTGACAAACAAAAGACGATGAATGACTGCTAGATAGCGTTGGCTAGGCTTGTTTTGCTTGGAGACCCACGGGGTGGGAAGGACTTCAAAGTACACAATGAAAGTATTGCTGATGGGAGAGGCTGGCATAGTACATATTTGTAGCAAGGATTAATGCAGTACATAAACCCACACCACCTGCTCTCCATCTACCACAACCAAGTTCCTAAGTGCCAATACTTATATTTTTACTTGACCAAATGATTCCAAATCTCAGCTGCCATGATAGTAAAAATATGAGAACGGCTAGGAAATTTTGAAAAGTATAAACATAAAATTACACAGCAACAGTTAAACTCCTGTGCAAGAATTTACAGAGTAATTGGCTAGAACACAATAGATGGTCCTGAAATGGATCTTACCACATATGAGACTTAAGAAGGAGACCTCGCAGATGAATGGGGAACAGAGAAATTATTCAACAAATAGTGTTGTGAAAATCGTTTAACTTCTAGATAGAAAATCCCATTAGATTCCAGTCTTGCACGAGACACCAAAATAAACCTCAAATGAACTTAAGGCTTAAATGCCAAGAAACAGAACAGGAGAAAATATCTGCAACATATATCACAGGCAAAGGACTGATATCTATTCAATACAATATATAAACACATAAGAACATAAAAGAGACAGAAAAACCAATGAAAAAAGTGACAAAGTATATAAACAGGCAGTTCATGCGAATAAACATTTTAAAAGCCAATGAGCAATTGAAAATGTGCTGGACCTCACTATTAATCTTTTAAAATACAGTCTTGTGAATATAATAAATATGTTAGCATTTCACATCGGAATTTTTCAGTTTATTCTTTTTCCTTTTGAATCTTTTAAAAAGTCATCATGTTTAGTCAACACTTTACAATTATTCATTTTCTCTGAATAACCAATTCACCAACTTTACCAAGTCTTTTAATTGGCCGGGTACAGATGGAGCCCTCCACTACAGGCCAGAAGAGAAGAAAGTCAGCACGGAGTACACCGCAACCAACTGGCTGAAATGGACTAAATTTACAGCTTTACCAAGAACTCACTTCTTCCAACTATAAAAATGGGTTGTCTCTTAGGCCTAAGAGGGCCATAAGAAACCCAGACTCCAGGGTTCTGAGACCTTCAGAACCCCACTCCCACTCTCCCCATCCCCGCGTCATTCTTAGCCCCTCCTACCCTTTGCTCAGCAAGTCCCTTCTCTTTCTGCCCATCATTCTCATCCTCCCTTTGCTCTTTAGTATTTCCCACTCCTTGTCCCTATTCCTTCCTCCCTCATGATCCTTAGTCTCCTCTTATCCTCATTCTTTCCTTTTAAAATTTATTTTACTATTATTTTTCTTGAAATATATTTGACATTTAACCGTGTGTACATTTAAGGTGTATACGTGTTGATTTGATACATTTACATACTGTAATGTGATTGCCATTGTAGTGATAATTAGCACCTCTATCATGTTAGATAATTATCAGTTCTGTGTGTGTAGCTGGAATAATTAATATCTGGTCTCTTTTCAAGTATGACAATTATAATACAATATGATTCTATATTCACTATCCTGCGCATTAGATCTCTAGGACTTATTTACTATTAGCTGTAAATGTGTACCCTTAAACATCACCCCATTTATTTTTTAAGACCTGTATAGCCTTGTGGTTTCATGATAGCTGACACAACGCTTCTTAAGGGAAGAAGTAAAAGAATGAGTGTAAAGGAGACCTTCTTCCCATAGCTCTCTGTCTTTCATTAGAGGATAAAAAATCTTTCCTAGAAGCCCCCATCAGATGTTCCATGATGTCTCAGTGACCTCCACTTTGTCATGTGCTCACTTCCTGAACTACCACAGGCAAAGGGAAAAGCAGTTTACCATGATAGGCTTCGAACATGGGAACTTTGCTCTCAGAGATAGGCACCTACTGCCTTAATACAATAAAAATTAGTTCTTTTAGCAAAGAAGAAAGAAGAGAGGGGGCTGCTGTGGGGTGGGCAACTAACAGTGTCCTCCAGGCAGAGGAATAAAAATGGAAATAACAAAAAGCCCTCACTTGTAGAGAAGATGATTTAGAGGTCAAGAGAAAATATGAAAGCTTTACCTGAGTTGAAAGTCCAGATACTGTGCCCATATTTAAGTTGGATGAATTCCTGCCCAATTATTGAGGTGAGAATCTGCTGAAGGAATATGGTATTATGACAGGGAGCAACCTTGGGGCTTTTGCAGCCTTATAATTTTCTGGAGGGTCACACGTCTTTGGTTTGCTTACTCTTTATTCTGTACATTATTATCAATGTGTTTTTCTTTTAATTTGGGCATTTAATAGCCTCTAGTTGAAATATTTCTAGATGATTGCTTACTGCATTTCCATGCAAAATAAGATAAATAATACATAATCTCTATACTAATATATGGTCAAACAAACATGAAACTATTCTTATTTCTATGTTAATACTGAAATTTAAATAACATTTTAATTTTTAAATATACTCACTTGCTATAGAATTTTGCTTTCATAATCCAAGCAGAGGATTGTGCTACATACTTTGAAAACCCACAAATACTAAATCTGTGTAAGATATTTGGAACTATTTTTTTTAATGAAATCATAATTTGTGGGAGAATGTATTTATTGACAAATTCAACATATAGATATACCTACTTTTCCCAACAAATTTATAAAAGACTACATATAAATAGAATGATATAATAATGCATTTTAAAATTGTTTTGAAAGGAATATTTTGAAAAACAAGGCACTCTTTTTGTAAATAATTATTTTTTCTGCCTGAATAATAAATCTAGATTTTCAAATCATAATTTTCCTATAAGCAAATTCAATTGCCTCTGGTTACTTCTGCCTATAATCTGTATTCTGCACAGCCTACAAAAGTAACTTTCTAAAAGGCAATCAGACCATGACATTCCCCTGCTGGCTATCCTTCGATGGCTTCACCCTGTCATCAGGATTCATTCATCCATTTTTTCATTTGACAAATAGTCACTGGACTGGGTGGCAATGTAAGATGAATTGGATGTGGTCCTAGGCGTACATACCCAGTGTAGCAGTGTTTTTCAAATGTATAAATATCAGACTCACCTTGAGGGCCTGTTAAAACAGATTTCTGGGCCCTAGCCCCAGAGTTTCTGAGTCGGTAGTTCTGGGGTGGGCTCCAGGAATTTGCATTTCTAACAACTTCCCAGGGGATGCTAGCACTGCTGCTTCTAAGATGAAGCTTTGAGGACCACTGATTTAGAGGCAAGAATGGTGAACAGCTAAAACACTGAGAGAAAAGTTGGGGGTGAGGAGTGTACAGAGTACTGTGGAAACCCCAGGGAGACACTAGTATGTGTGGAGGCAGGGTGGCAAGGAATACTTCTCCAGGAGAAAATGTTCAGCAGTAACGTTCATTGAGGGCTTGCTATGTACCTGGCACCATCTATGCATTCTCAAGAAATCCTCATAAAAATTCTGAAAGGCAAGTCTATTCATTTAGTTCAAGTCTATTATTATTATTTTTTTTTTAGAGAGAAGAATCATGAGGCTCAGAGAGGTCTAGTTACTTTTTCAAAGTTTGTCAGTAAATTGCAGAGCTGGGATTCAAAGCCTGCTCTCTAACTCTTCACAGTTATGCTGGGATGACGGTGAGGGGTTTTGCTTGAGGCAGAAGTACCTGCAAAGAGGTGGTGGTGGGGAGGGTAGGGAGAGAGTTTAAAGAGTTGGGGTCAGATCATGACGGGAATTTTATGCTGTGATGAGGAACTTCCAATGTCTCTGAAGGCCAAGGAGAGACTGTGAAAGATTTAAGAAGGAGCAGTATAGACTGGAGAGGGGCCATTAAGCACTGAAAGAAATAACTTTGTGACATGATAGAGGTGTTAGCTAATGCTCCGGTGGTAATCATATTGCAGTATATAAATATATCAAATCAACTTGTTGTGCCCCTTAAACCAACACAGTGTTGTATGCCAATTATATATCGATTAAAAATGCAAAACATAAAATAAAGTAAATGGGTTTGTAATACTCTAAGCCAGTGTTGGAGATGGAGAAGAAGACAAATGTGCGAGCTAGTGAGGAAACAGAATCAACAAGTTGTGGAGGTTAAGGGAGAGGGGCAGTCGATCTAGCCCCATTCTGTCCAACAGATTTCTATAAATAAATCATACATATTCCATAAATAAATAGATATTTATAATGCAAGCCACATGTATGTCATTTAAATTTTTCTATTAGCCACTTTCATAAAAGTAAAAAAAAAAGGATGGAACTAATCTTAATAACATTTTATTTAACCCAATATATCCAACATATAATTTCAACATATTTTAAATATTAAAAGTTATTATTTGTTTGTTCACAGTACATCTTAGAATCCCGGAGTGGATTTTACTTACAACACATCTCAACTTGAACTAGTCACTTTTCAAGTGCTCCATAGCGATGTGTAGCCAGTCGGTACTGTATTAGACAATGTGGCTCTAACCATTGCCTTTCCTTCCAGCCTTATCCCCTCAACCCTGCCCCAAACACTTGAGAGTCTAACTACACTTACTATTTATTATGGGATTATTATGTGCCAAGCACTGTACACATATTTTCTCATTTTATCCACCCCTCCCCCTACCCCACCATTATGGATTTGGGTAACTATCATCTGTATTTCACAGATTTAGAAACTGAGGCAAAGAGAGGTTAAATTTATCCCAGCTCATGTAGCCTGTGTCAGGGCTCCAGTGCACATTTGCTGGATATCAGAACTCTCTTCACCCTGGGCTGTCCTGCCTTCCACATGGTAGGCTTGAAATAAAAGCATGTTGAATAATCAATTCTAGTTCAACACTTTCTTTTTAAAATTATGGAAACTGAGACTTGGATAGGTTCAGTGAATGGCCCAAAGTCATACCATTATTTAGTGCCAGAGGTGGGTTAGGAAAAAAATGGTATTGAATTACCAAAGGAAAGACACTTAATAGTGCTGCCCAAATGACTGAACACATAACTTCATTCTGGTACAAATATTATTAGCGCACTTTAGGAAAATCCAATATATAAGAACCATAATTTGTGGCAGTCTCAATATATAGCTAGTGCCAAAATTTTTATTTACTTTTTTTTTCTTTTGCGGTACACGGGCCTCTCACTGTTGTGGCCTCTCCCATTGCGGAGCACAGGCTCCGGATGCGCAGGCTCAGCAGCCATGGCTCACGGGCCCAGCCGCTCCGCGGCATGTGGGATCTTCCTGGACCGGGGCACGAACCCGCGTCCCCTGCATCGGCAGGCGGACTCTCAACCACTGCACAACCAGGGAAGCCCTATTCTTTTAAAATATATATTTGCATCCTGAATCAAACTATTAAAAATATATTTGTGACTTTTGGCTATTTGAAGTTGACTGGCTATTTGATGTTAAAGAATTCTGGTTAATATTTTAAGGTGTTATCATGGTATTGTGATTTTTTGGGGGGGGTCCTTATTTTTAGAGGTATATACAGAAATACTTGCAGATGAAATAATATGATTTCCGAGTTAGCCTCAAAGTAAAAGATGGGAGAATAGGTGGGGGTGTAGATGTAATGAGATTGAATTTGGTTGATAATTGTGAAGCTAGGTGATGGATAAATGGAATTCATTCTATTTTTACATTTGCATTAATACACTTATTTGTTCACAATAATTTTGTAAAAAGTTCTCAATAAATTTATTTAACCAGTGAACATCTATACAGACTTTAAAAATATTATTTTATTAATTAAAAAACTGAGGAACATCCCTATTCCCTAGGGGATGGTGTAGGGGGTCACCCTTGTTTAATATCTATATGTGCCAAGAGCCGAGCTAGCGGCTTTGCAAACCTCGTTTCCTTTAATCCTCACAACACTGCCCAATAGGAAGTCTTATCCATAATTTATGGTAAGAAAAAAAATGCTGGCGCTTTGCCTTGTGTGCCCCTCTGGGGTCAAGGACACCACGGTTTCAGGGGGTTTGTGAGTATGTACTCTGGACCATTGAGACGTGGGGAAGAGAGTCACTGGGCAGTTCCACAGACTCAGCAAAGTCCCAGGGACTGGAGGGCATGTCGTTCTGTTGGATTCTCCAAGGCAATCAGGAGGCATTTAGCTAAACGTTGTATCTTCCTTTTGGTTGCATTCCTGCTACAGCAAACCTAATTCTTCGGTTTCACACACACACACACACACACACACACACACACACACACACTCATTTCTCAATACTGTCTTGTACCTTTGTGAAGGCCACTCTTAGGTACTGCTGTTTCCTTTGTGTTCACCTCCTCTTTGGCACTCTAGCCATACTTAAGTATCGATACTTTCTGTTCCTAGGGAAGTCCAATGATATCCCCTTGTCTAAAATTAACTCCTCCTCTCTTTGGAAAGCTAACCCACTCATCTTGTCAGGTCTCAGCTGAGACCTCAGCTCCTCCAAAAAGCTCTCCCTGGCTTATTATTCTCTGTCGGGTGCTCTCTAACACTCTTTTGTCCCTAACATAGCCCTCATTAGTGTGAATATGGGTAGCAATTGACTGTAACTGGAGATTTAGCAGAGGAAAGTTGTATTCATTTGAGGTTTCAGAATCCTGCCAGACCAGGACCAGTGTCTTTGTAAGGACTAGACTGGGACCAGGCAGAGTATGAGTATGTGCAGGTGGCTCCCTGAGGACTTCAGTGGAGCCTGAGCGCTCTAACTGCATAACTCACTCAACTGTCTTGCCAGATCCTATACTGGTTTGACTGGGAATAATTCAAAAAAGAAAACCTACTCATTCCATCCTTCCGATTGATAGCCACCTTTCACTCTTCTCTTCATTTGTCTCTTAAATTTCTCTTATTGTCCATTTGATAACACTCTGATGGGATGTCTTCCACATGCTGTTTTATGGAATTTCTTCAAGGAATTGCTAAAAGATACGATACCTAATTGCTCTACGATACCCCATTTCATCTAGGAGGGATTGGGAGGGAAGGGATGTGTCCATTATGCTCACTAATGTATTTTTAGTGTTTGCCATGGTTCCTGGCACATAGTAGGTACTCAAGGAAATGAATTGAATGACTCATTATGGTCTTAGGGTTAATAGAAGCATAGCTGACTTTCAGTCTGCACACAAGTTGTTTAAGGAGTATCCATTATTATTAGTCAGAGCCCAGACCGCAAAGAACACCGCCTCGCCTCGTATAACAGCAATCTTTGAGTACAATGAGATAGTAATCAATCAGCAGATGATTATCAAGTGTTGATATTGTGCCCAAAGCTCTTTCAGACATTCTGGCATTACAAAGGAAGTGAGGCAGATAAAATTATCATACTGTAAACAATTAGAACAAGCAAGTATATCCAACATTTATATGACCATTTAAAGTATACTTGTACTATATAGATTAGCTCACCCTTCAAAATAAACACATGAGGTAGGATTATAATCTTATAGATAAAGAGGGGTTCAGAGAAATTAAGGATATTCACAAAGCTGGTCACTGGTAGAGTTGCAATTTTATACCAAGTTTATTAACTCTGAGGCAGAAATTAAATTTTATGGTTATGATTATAAGGGCAAAACTACCTCACAGAAGAGAGATAACCTAGGTTTCATAAAGATATAGACTGTAAGAATCATAATGGTCCACACTCTTCATATGTAATATCAGCCTACCTGTCCTTTAAGTGGTCCTCAAATTTTATTGTTCTCAAGAAATACAAAGTGTTTGCATGTGAAAAGTACAAATTCCTCATACCCCATACCTTATATATTTGGATTCTGTAGATAGTGGATAGGACCCAGGTGCTTGCATTTTAACAAATCTCTCAGATGATCCCAATGCAAAGATCTACTGAGGACATAGGAACGAGTTCGGGTGATAAATAGAAACCTAGCTTTCTCCTGTAGTTTCCTTCTGAGGCAGAATTTCTTAATGGGAATTGGATGGACAGCTAAGAAAACTGGGTTCCTGAGGTAAATGGACAAGATGGACATGAGACAAATTTCCAATGGAAGTAAAAAAATAAAATCTTTTACTTCACTATTAATAAAGAAATGCACACTAAAACAATGAGACGATACTGAGCTCCTACCAAGTCAGCCAAAATAGTTTTCTTTTTTGAAAAAGAATAACTTGTTCTGGTGAATAAAATCTTCACTGTTCTAGACTGCTGATGTGAGTGGAATTTAGTGCAAGTCTATTAGAAAGCAATATATCAGTATGTATTTTCAAAATACATACTGTGATTCTGAACCCAAATATATATTTCTGGTAAGAAATAAAAAGTCTGAATGGTGTTTGTCTTTACATGGTAAAAGCATTTCTTCTTTTATTACTGTATTTTATAAAGTTTTAATGAAAGAACGTAAGAAACCTAGTCTCTAGCAGTTACAGATTGCTAGATTGTGGCAAATTACTCAGAGTGATATTTTTATCTGTAAAATTAAGTGGTGGTGTTTTTAACCCTTTTGCACTCATTATCTTGTTGAAGAGCTTATGTAAACTATGGACTATGCAGAAAAATAGATATGCTCACGTATACACAAAAAAAATGTGTGCAAATTCAATGTTGTTAAGAACCTCAGAAGCCCACTGTGGATCCCAGATTAAGAATTCCTAATCTTGAAGGATAATTCTAACTCTAACTATACAGGCGTCATTTAAGTGCATTTAAAATTCTGTAGGGGAGATATCATCCCCATCCCCACTGAAGAAGTAAAGAAAGCATCAACCTACTCATCATATCAACAACTATGGCAGATGCTGCAAGCTATATAAATATTATTTGTAGGATAGTATTTTAAATTATATTTCAAATTTCAATGTGTTCATTACGCTCTTTCTCTAGTTGTAGGGAACAGAAAGAGCATGCCCTCTTAATGGTTATAATTGAAAAAATTTCAGAATCAATTGAGAAAACTTTTAGTAGCTGCTCAGCTATACTTTGCCACCATTCAGGACCTACAGCAACTCAGAAGATAAGCACACAGTGGCACTGGAGACCCAATACATGCTTAGGACTAAAATCTTCTGGTATCTGTTTCTCTTTGTGTTTTTCCTTTTAACGCTTCTCTCAACTAATCAACTCCCTCTCATGGAAATACAGAGAGAGAGAGAGAGAGAGAGAGACAGGGAGGGAGGAAGGGAGGAAGGGAGGAAGGGAGGGAGGGAGGGAGAGAGAGAGAGAAAATCTGACTAGATAAACCAATCACTATCTGATATATGGCAGCCTGGTTGGATTGAGCGTTATCAGCAGGTGCTGACGGACAGTGGGTAGTTGGCTGGGCTGTGGATGGGGTTGTCTTTGAGTCAAATGAACTTCTCTAAAGCAAACAGGCATGTCCAATTATAGAGTTCACGTCATACGAAGCGTGGCAATCTATGTAAAAGGTACCCCACAAATCGGACAGTACCTAGAATACTTCCCAGAAATAGGCAGAGTAACCAGCAGCCTCTCATGTATTTGCTGCTGTTAAACTATTAGTAAGACAAACATCTGGAAAACAAGGTTCGATATAGACTTTTAAAAAACTATCTGATAGTGTTGGTTACCAAGATTGAGGTAGTTCTGGCAGGTAGGGGAAGATGAAGTAAATTCTCTTGTTTTCATGTACTGGTTAGCAGTTTTCAGTCAATTCAGGCCTTCACAATTTCTTTCCTAGCTTCTAAAGTTCAAAAGGTTCAAAAATACTAAAGAGGCCCCAGCTGCCTCTTTGATTTTCTAAATTCTAGCGATTATTTAAATAATATACATTCATTAATTCAGTCCCCAAAGTATTTGGTAAAAATATAAACAAATCTGACTGTCAACCTAAGAGTCATTGTGGAAAATTTGGAAAACAATAACATGAAGCAAAACAACAACAACAACAAAACAACCCCATAATTCATGATTCAAACAAATCTAGGTTAAATTGCTATTCAACAACAAATTGCTATCAATTCCTTTGGTCAACATCTGTAGATTACAGTGATTGGAAGTCAGCGGAGGCTTTAGGCCTCTCTCCCATATCCTCAATTCAGTGTCTAAAAACTACAAATCTGATAGGAAACGTGAATGTCTTAATGGTGTTTGTCTTTAGGTGTGGAAATCATGGGTATTCCCTTCTCCCTTTTCTGTATTTCATACATTTCTAATGAAAGAAAAAAACCAGATTTCTGTATGTTACAATAATAGCAAGTCCTTCTTAAAACTGTGCCAAATATACTGGCATTTATTAGCAAACAAACAAAAGATATTTATGCAACCTGTTTTGAAAACTTGGGGAAGTTCCACTCTCTGTCTCTTTGACAAACACCTCGGGTTTGTCGGGTTTACTCTGAGGCAGTCACAGTGACATCTTGAAGCCAGAATACCTACCCTGGCCAGATCAGTTGACAGATTCCTCCAGGAAGTAGGGGTACAATACAAGAACATGGAGCTCTAGATCTTGGTGCTTCCCTGATGGTATTTAGGTTACTGAACTTCCCAGATTCCATAACCTCGTTCAGGTAAGGATAGCGAGGCGTGCTCAATTTTGCATATTTTGACAACACTCATTTCACCAGTTGAAAAAAATAACTTGTTCTTATGTTCATTAACAAAGTCTTTGGGATAGGTTTTAATAGTAATTTTTGAACTGCCTGATAACCTCTTCAAGTGCAGATTCCTGATAGGGATATTTCAGATGCTAAACAATAGATACTGGGACGTAGTGCAACATTCATCTATGCACACAGATCTCAAACTATATTATACCAAGGTATTTTGTGTTTCACACAAAAATATATTTTCAAAATAAATATTTTTTTATATTAATATTCATATTTTCCCCTTTAAAAGGCTCAAACAGCCTTTGCAAAAAAGATGACTAGGTCTAATATGAGAGGGTAAAGTGAAATTGAAACATTTATTTCTCAATGGTAAAAAGTAAAAATAAAATTTTCAAAGAATTTAAGTATTTTTTTCCCAAACTCTCAGATGAGCAAGGACATTTCCTATATAGTCACAAAACTATTATCATACACAAGAAATTTTACATGGATACAAAATATGATTCCTATAGAGTCCACACTGAACTTTCTCCAATTGTCCTCAAAATCTGAAGAACCTAGAATCAATTAAATTTTCACATGTTACATTTGGTTGCCATAGCTCTTTAGTGTCATATTCTGAATTTGTCTGATAGTTTCCTCATGATTAGAGTCTCTGGGGAAGAATTCTACACAGGTAACATTGTGTATTTCCCAAGTGTCCCATGAGGAGATACATAATATCACTTTGTCTCATATTAGTGGTGGTCTATTTGATCACTTGGTAAAGGTGATGTCTGCCAGATCTCCCTATTTTAATTGTACAGTTAATCTTTTGCAGTTGATAAGTAATCTGTATGGCTGCACTTGAGACTATGTGAATGCCCTGCTTCTTCAAAACTTTTTATCCATTAGTTTTTCACATCCATTGATAGACCTTGTCTGAATCGATTATTTACACTGGTGTTGTAAATGGTGATTTTCTCATTTTATTTTTTCCTCTACATATTAGTACACACTCGTCTATAATTTCCCTTCTTACCCTTGAACTTATGTATTTATTATTCATCTATTTTTGGTAACATGTTCTTTTTTATATTTTCAGTATGTTAAAATGCATTAATACCATGATTTTTGTTGATGCTAAAACTGTCCCAAATTTGACCACTTTGAGCACTTATATCTCCAGTGTTCATTTTATGTATCCCCATTATTTTATTTGTACTTCTTTGCTTTCCCTCACAATCTGACATTCCAATGAGATACTGCCTTTTTCATTACTATATTTCCATGTGATTTTTCATCTGCCTGTGAGCTTTCTATTCTTTCCCATTACTTTCTCTTTCTATCTATTCAAGGATCAGTAATCACAGTTTTTTTTTTTTTTTCGGTACGCGGGCCTCTCACTGTCTTGGCCTCTCCCGTTGCGGAGCACAGGCTCCGGATGCGCAGGCTCAGCGGCCATGGCTCACGGGCCTAGCCGCTCCGCGGCATGTGGGATCTTCCCGGACCGGGGCACGAACCCCTGTCCCCTGCATCGGCAGGCGGACTCTCAACCACTGCACCACCAAGGAAGCCTCAATATCACAGTTTTAATTACAGAAGCTTATAGTATGTTTTAATAAAGTCATCCCTCATTGTTCATTTTTTAGGGTTCTCATGGCTATTTTTATGTTTATTTTTCCATATAAACTTCAAAAATCTATTTGAATAGCTACATAAAGTAATCTTTTGTTTTTCTTATTACGATCATGCTAGATTTATTAATAAGGTGGGAATAAATGATAGCTTTATAATGTTTACTCATGCTATCCAAAAACAAGAAAAATCCCCAAATTTATGCAAATTCTTTTATATTTTTCAAAAGTATTTTAATTTTTCCTCACATAGATTTTACACATTTTCTATTAAGTTATCCTTAAATGAATTCTCTTTTTGCTACTAATGTAAACTGAAGTTTTATCTTCTGTTACATCACCTAATCAGCTACTGTTTGTGTATAAAAAGGCTTATGATATTTGTTTTTAGTTTAATATTCTGTTACTTTTACTGAATTTCTAAAAATTATATTAGTGTTTTCAGTCTTGTATTTTTCCAAATATACTGCAATATCATCTGTAAATAGAGATAGTTTCACTTCTTCTATTCTAATTCTCGAGGCTCTATTGTTTATTTGAGTCTGATTGCATTGACTCGTGCCTCTACTACACTTTTATTTATTATTATTTATTTACTGATATAAAATTTTAATGAATACAAAAAATAGTAATTACAGGACTATAGTCCTAATTAATACAGGTGAAAAAATTCTTAACAAAATATATAGCAAATTAAATCCAGAAAAAAGTAAAAATAATAAAATATGCATCACCGAATTTTGTTAGAGGAAAAAATGGCTGAGTGGACACTAGGGAAACAATCAGCTCTCACTCCCACAGTCTGTTTTCCTCTCTGCAGCCAGAGAGAGCCTATAAAGACCTGAGCTGGGCCACCTCCCTCCTCAGTAAAAACCTTCTATGGCTCCCACCACCTTCAGAAGGCCCAGCTCCTCAGGTGCCATTCCACAGCTGATGCCCACCCACCTGCTCTCTGGTCCCAAGAGACACAGTTAGACTTTGGCGGTTTCAAGAACTTTCTCAGTTCAGTGTCACATCCAAGCATAGGCACATGCTAGTTCTTGTGCCTGGAAGCCCTTCCTTACCTCATCCTACTGTACGGTTCCAGAAATTAGAAGCGCTCCACACAATCCCTGGTCTCGATTAAGGAGGACCAAGGGCCAAGAATGACTCACCTCTAGGTACCCCAAACTCTAGGGCAGAGAGAGCGGAAGGCGGAAAGTCCTAGGACGACAGCAACCTCTACATCCGGGCCCGGAGGCTAGTAGGACGAGGCTCCCAGTGGCTGGCAGCCCGAAGCCCACCCACTCACCAGCTTCCAGCTCACTGTAGCCCGCCCACCCTGTGAACTGGGCGGGACCTCGGCGGGGCCTTCAAGCTTAGTGGATCCCCCATTCGTTTGGCCCTGGTCGGGGCGTGACCTCGGCTGACCTACGCTCCGAGCCTCTGTTTACCGCGTGTAAAAGGCACGCAAGGCCCGGGCGCCGCTTTCAGGTCCCTGGAGGAAGGAGGGTCGGTACGGAGCCGGGAGAGCAGCAGGCGGGAGTCGCGGCTCCTACAAAGGCGCAGAGGTTGGTCCTATTCTCTTCCTCCTCCTTTCTTGCTGCACGCCTACGAGCCGCCTGGGAAGCAGCCCCACCCAGGTCTCGGGTGTCCACCAAAGCGGTTCACTGATTCCCCGCCCCTGCCATACACACACACACCAGCCACTTCTAATATATTTTTAAATAGTAGTGGAGTTAGTGGGTATCCATGACTTGTTTTTGGCCTTAATGTGAATGCCTCTAGTCTTCGCTAGTAAGTAACATACTGACTTTAGGACTGCATTTTGTGTGTGTGTGTGTGTGTATGTGTGTGTGTAGTTATAATCATATATTAACACTAAAGAAGAAATTGTTCAGCTCCTATTCAACATTTTATCCAGTGTTTTGATAATGAGGAATGGTTGTTAATTTTTGTCAAAGGCCACTTTAACATCTGTGAAGATGATCATATGATTTTCCTCTTAGATTTTTGGAATAATATCACCTGGTCATGCTATTTAATTTTTATGATGAATTCTTGGATTCTATTTGCTCATATGTTATTTAGATTTTTATTTCCATGCTCATAAGTGAGATTGATCTATAGTTTATTTTTTGTGCTATCTTTATAAGGTTTAAATGACAATATAATTCTTGTTTCATAAAAGTATCTTGTGGCTTTTCTTCTTTTTCTATACTCAGAAATAATTTAAGTAAGTTGAGAGTATACTATCTTTGCAGATTTAGGGGGATTCCCTTGTGAAAACTGGGCCTAGTCCTTTTATAATAACCTTCCCCATTTATTCTATGAAAACTGGAAGACGTTATGTGATTCTGCAAAGCAGAATGTTCCAACCAACTAACAGCTTTACAGAGCAAATGTCTTATGTATTCTTCAAGGTCTCGCTCATATATCATATTCACACTCCACCCTTCACTCAAGGACAGAATCAATCCCTCCTTATTTATTTATTTATTTTTTAAAATTTATTTATTTATTATTTTTGCCTGCGTTGGGTCTTCGTTGCTGAGCGTGGGCTTTCTCCAGTTGCGGTGAGCAGGGGCTACTCTTTCTTGCGGTGCGTGGGCTTCTCATTGCGGTGGCTTCTCTTGTTGGGGAGCATGGGCTCTAGGTGCACAGGCTTCAGTAGTTGCAGCACAGGGGCTCAGTATTTGTGGCTTGCGGGCTCTAGAGTGCAGGCTCAGTAGCTGTGGCGCATGGGCTTAGTTGCTCCATGGTATGTGGGATCTTCCTGGACCAGGGATCAAACCCGTGCCCCTGCACTGGCAGGCGGGTTCTTAACCATGGCGCCATCAGGGAAGTCCCCTCCTTATTTCTTTTACATTCATAGCATTATGCATATGTCTTACAGATTTGATAACGTGTTGTAGCATACTTATTTATGGAGGTGACCATGTCTCTAGACTCTCAAAGACAGAGACACCAATTTATTCATGTTTGATCCTTCAGCCACAAAATATTGCTTAGCCCTTGGTAAGTGTTCAAGAAATATATTTTGAATAATAATGAATGAAGAAAAGGAAAAAAAAAAACAATGAAAGCCCACTTTAAAATATAGGTAGAATCTCATAGGGGTTTTGTATTCAGAACACAAGATTCCTAGCATTAAGTACTATATGTGCTCAACAGGTAATAATTTGTCCCCATGTGAAAGCCTGCTGCTTGGTTCTTTGGACAATTCCTAGAGAAATCATGAGATTTCTCTCTTGCCTGTAGTATCAAAGCACAGTATCCAGCCTACTGACGGTAGTTCACTGTGAAAATGTCTGTAGGGATGAAATTCTCCAATTGGGGTCAACAACGATAAGGAAATGCAGGCATGTGTTGTGCCTCTGAGACTTTTTACATGCAACATTTGTTTTAGAATTATAGTTTTACATTAGCTGAATATAGTTTTGAAATGTGTCTTCCACTGGAGTTCTGAAAAACAATGTGTTGTATCCTGAACAACAACTTAGCAGTTCTCATACCTGGGCTTTCTTCCCAGTTCCTGTGCTATTTCCCCAGACAACAAATTAATTAAATGGCCTTTGGCCATAACTCTTTCCCTTGAGTCAGCTTTTCTCTCATTTAAAGTGTAGAGATAGGAGGGATTTAATTAGCCCAATGCTTGGCACATTGCACGCACTCCATAAATGTCTGTTGAGATTTGGAATTCTCTTTAGATGAAGGTCAGTTTTGCTATTACTATTAATTTATGAGCATATCAGTAATTCCTGTGCTGATAATATTGACGGTGAACAAGGACTTAAGAAAAGTTAACTCATAATTTACAGGAATCTATCATGAGAATTCGGATTTTCAACAACTCTCCCATTTTGAACGTATTCACTATTGGTTTAATGTTCTAAGGCTGGGATTCTACGTATAAAGCTCTGGGATTCTAAAAGAGTGAAGAACTGCAGCAATTACCTGGATATTTCCACTGGAAAGAGAGAGAGAGAGAGAGAGAGAGAGAGAGAGAGAGAGAGAGAGAGAGAGAGAGAGAGAGAGAGAGAGAGAGAGAGAGTGTGTGTGTGTGTGTGTGTGTGTGTGTGTGTGTAAGCCCAGACTAAATATAGAGTCTTCATTCTTTATGTAAGCTACTTAAGGGAAAGGATATTGTCTTAATTTTTATCCCTACAGCAAAGTTATTATTGCTAGTTCAAATCCAAAACTATGCATAAATTATGAACAGTTTAAAATCCTCTTAAAAATAAGTTTTTAAAAAAGACTTTGCCTAACGTATTGTTTTTACTGATGTAGAAGATTTTTCTTAGCTGTTGCCACACTTAACATTTCTTACTGACGATCTATGTTATGATGATGGCAGTAAGCAGAAAAAGCTTAAGGAAATACACACAGCGCTGATATTTTACTGAAATGAGTGTAGCACTAATTCATAATCATAATTCAATTTTTAAGTAAAAATCAGACTTTCCAGAGTGTCATTCCCTTAAGGCTGAATGTTTATAGGCCCAAAGCCTATGTGAATTTACACAGCTGTTTTGAGGCTTTGCATATTTCCTTGTTTTAGGTGCTTTGATTTTTTTTTAAAGGGGCATTTTTATACTGAAATAAAACACAACTGTTAACACCAGCCTCAAGGGAAAAAGAAACTAACAAACCTACAGCTTAAAATGTTTCAATATTTTGCCTTTAAAATCTTGTATCCTTTAGAAGTTGGAAAAGTAAAAGCCACCCCCTGCCAAAAAAAGACTGAGGACAAACTGTCATGATTTCAGAAAATGATAGCAGAAGTGCAAGTGTTAATACTAGAAAGTTTGCCTGTGAGTAAAATGGTACCTCCGTAACAGCCCCTATTGAAATGTTTTTGAATCTTTCCTTGGGCACGGGTGCCTCTATATTGCCACCATTACCACACAATGCGAGCAGTACTGCAGAATGTTTTCTGCATGGTACCCAGCCAAAAGTGAAACAAGTTGCCTACAGAGAGGCCATTTATAGAACATATTTGCTCATACCAGCGCTAGGCAGTAACTCAAAGGCAATGCAAAGAAGTCATTTCTCTTTACCTTGCTGGGTGCCACTCTGACCTGGAGAGCCATGTACACATTCTATGTCAAAGAAGTAGTGAAAGCCACACTCCTTATATCGACATCTGGAAGAAGAGACAGTTGTCACGGTGAGCTTTGCAATTACTCCTGAAGACTGTGAGACTCAGTATGATTGGATTACACAAAAAATGAGACACACGCCATCTGTGAACCACGCATAAGCTACTGAGTGCCAAAATGAACATCTTTATTAGGTGACTGAGTTCTCATACCATTTGTAGTTTGGTCAAGTTTGAAAGGGGAGTTGATTGTTTTTAGACAGGGCTGCAAATAGGTAGGGACTTGAAATTCTCCCTGGCTGTGAGAGTAATTACTGTCTCATACTTAAATTAGAGACATGGCTTTTCACTTAGGAAGTCCTGAGGTTGACTCCAGAGGAGGCTGCTGCCATCCATGTTAAAGCATGACCTGTCCTCTCTGTTTCATTTGCAAAGATCAGAGACTGATGGAGAAAGAAATCATTACTCCCTTTCACATCATGACAAAGCAGTATAAAAATTCTCACTTTCTGTTGGGAGCGGAAGGATTTTTATGCTCCAAAATAATGGCTTTTTTTTTTTTTTTTTGCGGTACGCGGGCCTCTCACTGTTGTGGCCTCTCCCGTTGCAGAGCACGGGCTCCGGACGCGCAGGCTCAGCGGCCATGGCTCACGGGCCCAGCCGTTCTGGAGCATGTGGGATCTTCCCGGACCGGGGCACGAACCCGTGTCCCCTGAATCGGCAGGCAGCCTCTCAACCACTGTGGCGCCAGGGAAGCCCCATCCCCCCATCTTTTGATTGGCGCTCACTTGTAGATGGCAATTCAACTGTGTTCTGTAGTTTTTTTCCCATTACGGTATCTTCTTAACCTCTGTATAGATCACATAATGCAATACATATCCCCATACGTAGGAGTATGGCTCTGGTAAAGGTGGAAAGAGTATGTTTAGCAAGCCCAGTACTTGATATTTTTCTTCTGGAAATGTTTTAAGTTTGACTGTCATAATGCATATTAATAACACTATCAGTGCTCTCTTATTAATATGTCTTAGATAATTCCATTAATATGTGGCTGCCCTGAATCTCTACTTACATTGTGAGTTCTTGCAGAGAAGGGCTCTTCTGCCTGCTGGTAGCTTTGGAACAGCTCCCAGTATCTGCTTCAGATTTTGAAAAATGGTGGACCTTCAGTAAATGTTGATTCACTGTTTGAATCCAGAGCTTTGCCCTGTTTGTAACAGCAGCCGGCCAGCCTTTCTCCCTAAAGAGGGCAGGGAGTCATAACCCAGTGCAGAGCAAAGGCCCTGTGCTCACTTGCTCTACTCCCAACACATTCAGAATGTTTTGTGTACAACTCAGACTCCATCGGAGTTATTTAGTTCAGTAGTATCCACCCCAAACCTATCCCCTCAGGAAGTTGGCACTATACATTGGGAGCCAATACTAATTTTATTATAACCATCCCACTGGATAAAATATTGAAAAGTACTAATTTTTTACAACTATACTAGAAAAATTAAGTGACCAATAGAGTACATTGTATGGAAAGTGTGTGTGTGTGGGGGGGGGTTGCATTTGCAACAATAAATATCTTTTATTTGAACTACTGATATGATCTATTGTGAGAATATGGCATTATATAGATGCACATACACACACATTTAATAGCTCTAATTCTGTTTTTCAAGTTTGCCATTAGATTGATAAAATATATGCATGTGTACCTATTGTATGTGTATATGTATGTGTGTATATATGTACATGTGCATATGTATATTTCTTTTCATTCAGCACACCCATATGGAAGTTAAGAAATAAAATATGGAAAACTCTTTACACTCTTGGGTTCTAAATTGTGCCCCTTGACATTTGATCTTGTTTTAAAGTGTTTTTAGTCCCTTTGTATAACTTGTATCCAGAGTTCTTTGTTAAAACCTAATTTAGCTACTTCCTTCATAGCAGAGACCTTTAAAAAAACCCAAGTTATTAAAGAGATATTCTCAAGATAATAGTAAATAATTTAAAACTTCTTCCTGAGAAAATCAGAGGAGAAATTCAGAAGAGAAAATTAGTTCAGGTCTGCAATCAGCAATCCTAAGTCTCTGGGGCCAGATATGTTTCCAAATTTAGAAAAATTTGAATTTTAGGCAGATAATAGTATCCATACAATATATTACATCACACTCCCAAGAGGACTGGAACTTCACTCTGTATTCAAATGCATTGTTTGAGCAGCAAAATGTATGAATATTCACTTCAAGCGGGATAAATAAAAAGAGTAAATAATTTTATGTCAGTTCAGGTAAGGTTTTGCCACCAAATTAATTCAGGTCAGGTAATTTTCTACCACTGTAAGAGTTGGAAAAATAATTAGCTTTCAGAACTTTTTAGATTTTTGGATCTATAGCTAACAAACTACAGAGATGTACAAATTTAATCATAAGAATCTGAAGATTGGTGTTGATGATAGAACTCCAAATAAAATTTTAAATGATATGGTGAAGATAAAGGTGTGCTTTAACAAAGTCAAATTATCTGTAAGAAGTAAAAAGTAAAATTCTTTGCCTCTTGTGCCAGGGTTGAATGAAACCGGTTTCCCACTAATGCTTTCTGTTCCTCTTATTATAGTTGGCTTTGCTTTGGAAGCCCGGTGCTGTATATTTTTAGTTTTGACTGCTTCTTTTAACCCATTTCTCCCTTTCCTGGCCTTCTACCACATCTGTTGTTCACTGCCTTTTTGAAATTAAAATATAGTACTCTACAGGCTATCACTAAATCATAAAAAATATTAAGAACAAACAGGCTCTATTTTATTTCAGGAAGCCGTGGAAATACCCATCAAAACTGAGGTGAATTTTTTCTGTTTATAGTCTTAATGGAGTTTCCTTTAGGTTTGGGTCCATGTTGAAAAGAAAATATATGTCTACACATACAAGTACACACTGATTTCACTGTTTCAGATTTATGGAGTAATAAATTGTGTCTTGAAAGATAAAGTCACAATAAGGGACAGTACATCTAAACAGTAATGGCACAGAATCAAAGACAGTTGGCACGGCCAATTAGTTATGAATATTTAAACCCTTATTAGATGGTAACTTTCATGCTCCCTCCCATGAACCTAAGCCAGGGCTACTAATAACTGCAAATGTGGACACTTGAGTTTTAGTATCTCACTTTACCTACTTTTAATCCAGTTAGCCATAGTTCTGGGCCTGAAATGGGCAGTACAGGGTGGATAAACATGAAGAGGTTATAGAAAAGAGCTGAAGAGTATATACATCATATCAATTTGAAGCAATGCCTGGGAAAGAAACATACAAGTTAGGGCAAATTTAATACAATGATCACAGAGTAAAAATAAATACTGAATGATAAAGTTAGAGTCCTGTTTCCAAGAATGCGAATTGGATTTCCAATACGAACAGAACACAGAGTGGTGGGAAAGAGAGGAAGAGCATTCCAGATAAGAGAAATGTAAAGCACAAGGGAAGTGAGAACAAGCCAGTGAGATCTGCTTTGCTAGAAACTGAGGAATGAGACTAAGGTAGTGGAGGACCGCTTATTGGTGGAGGCCTCAACAGACAGACAAGAGAATTGTATTTTGGTTCAAAATAAAACAGCTGTGTTCTTGAGCAGTGATGTGACAGATGAAATCATCATATGAGGAAAATTATTTTAATAGCAGGATAGAATAAAAGACCACAGAGAGAATGTTGGTTAGCTTGTTGGAGAAGGCTTGGGATTTGATTTTTGTGGGCCTAGAATAAGTGAGAAGGAATAATAGATTTTTAAAAACACCTTGGGTACAGAAGTGGGCCATCTTCATAATAGAGGACTAGAAAAGAAGGCAAAATGAAAAAGTAAAAGTGACTTCAAGATTTTGATGGCAACAAATTAAGGTGATTGTGATACTATTGATAAAAATGGTGAGGTTAAGAAAATAGGAAATGAGAAGCAAACTGTTGGATTCAACACATTAAGTTTCAGGGCCAGTTCAAACTTCAGCAAGCATCAGAATCACATGGAAGTCTTGCTAATAAAACACAGATTGCCGGGACCCACTCCCAGTTTCTGATTCCACAGGTTGGGGATGAACCCAGTGTTTGTGTTTCTGGGTACTGCACTTTGAGAGCCACTTATGTAAGTCATGTCCTCATAGGCAATTAATGATGATGGAGGTAAGGGTGGAGGTCTGAGGCCAACAATATAAGTATGGGAATTATCCATACCCAGGTCATTGTTGAAACTATGTTGTGGAAATTTCTGATTTATAGCACTTTCCATCATTTTTATACCCTCTATCATCTGTTTCCTTAATTATATTGCTGACATTAAAGTGAAATAAATGTTGTCTCTGGCAGTTGGGGAAAAGGGACTGATAGCTTAAGAAATAAAAACACTGATTCTGAAAATAGACAATGAGTGTGTAAGGGAAGATCACAGCAGGGCTTCTGAAGGATGCAACAGAAAGAGATGGAGGTGCAAATTGCCATCAGGCATTATGTGGTGGTAGGAAAAAGGACCTCTAGGTACTTGACAGACTACTCTAGAAATTTCCTTTCACTCTCCCCGAAGAAACAAAAAGGTAGAAAGTTAAAAGGAAAAGTTAATAAGTCTACTTTGTATTTTAATTATTGTCAAGTTACCCAGGTGCTTCAGTGAAGAGTTTCATGTACATATAAATTACTTCTGTGCCCTCGCATATTTGCAGAACTCTAAATGAGATATTGTTCCATTTAAAATTTAAATAACTCCCTTGAGAAAATGCCAACCAGATTGCTTCAACTAGAAGTCAATGCATAAACATGTATTTGTTATTTACTTGTTAATGTGTTCAGCATTTTGGTGTTTTTGCATGAAACCTAAAGTTCTCTGTAGTGTGATTTGATGACCCTAAAATGGTGTGTAAAAAAGTAAACAGGGCTTCCCTGGTGGCGCAGTGGTTGAGAGTCCACCTGCCGATGCAGGGGCCACGGGTTCGTGCCCCAGTCCGGGAAGATCCCACATGCCGCGGAGCGGCAGGGCCCGTGAGCCATGGCTGCTGAGCCTGCGCATCCGGAGCCTGTGCTCCGCAACGGGAGAGGCCGAGACAGTGAGAGGCCCGCGTACCGCAAAAAAAAAGTAAACAAACAATACTGTGGTAGATGCAGAGTACATGATTTATAAAAAGACCTTTTCCCCCTTCCAGAGATAATGGTTACCAACTGTGATACTCCATTGTTCCAAAAGGGTTCAGACGTGCCTAAGCTCGCACTTTTTACAAAATGGCAGGTTCAGATCCACAAGTGCAACTCTTTAAGGGGTGACTCAGCAGAGGGAAGTTCGCCTGAGACTTAAGGGGTGAACTTGGCTTTGTTCAGCAGGCTCTGGCTGATTGAGTCAGCCTCGGTTCTGGCAAGGCAGCTGCTGGCAGAAATGTGCAGTCATTTCACATTCTCCATATTCTGATTGCAACTTACCTCTTACAAGAATAATTTGAAGTTAAAATGGGGGGGTGGATGGAAGTTCAAGTTCAATACTTAATACTTGAAAATACACAACTTCCATGCTCCAATTGGGGAGAAATTTGACTAAAAACAGATTATATATATAAAAAAAATGCCCCTAGAGTTTCTTGGACATAAAACTGTTTTTTGAAAGCAACAATATGATGAGTTAAGAGTGAATGAATCAGAAACATACGGATTAAATTTTCCCTGAAATTTGCATGGATTTGGAAGTCATGGAGAAAAGGGCACTTGGCAAGATACATTTGAGATTTTATCCAACCGAAAACATTCGAGAAATAATCTGAGGTGCTTTGGTAGACACAAAACAGTGCCAAATTCTTTCATTTTTATAAACTGCACTACAGTAAAAAAAAAAAGAAAAGAAAAGAAAATGACCTAACTAATTTAACGAAGACATGGGATACTGCTTGTACAGCAACTAGCAAGCTCTGCAGATAAGCACCAGCGTTTTAAGAGATCAGGCTATGGGTGTTTAAGAACAAATCTCAATCAAACAGGAGCAATAGTTCTGCAGACTACAAATGCTCTAGGCCCACAGATACAGCCAGAGCACGAGCTGAGGCTGGGGAGGGAATGCATTATTTGCTGGCCATTTTTCTCACTCACCTAAGGAACTTAAGATCAACAACAACAATGACTAAAATATTATTTTAAGAAAAACACACTGTGGGCTTCCCTGGTGGCGCAGTGGTTGAGAGTCCGCCTGCCGATGCAGGGGACACTGGTTCGTGCCCCGGTCCTGGAAGATCCCACATGCCGCGGAGCGGCTGGGCCCGTGAGCCATAGCTACTGGGCCTGCGTGTCCGGAGCCTGTGCTCCACGGCGGGAGAGGCCACAACAGTGAGAGGCCCGCGTACCACAAAAAAAAAAAAAAAAAAAAAAAAAAAAAAAAAACACTGTAATGCCTGTTTGTGTGCATTACTCGCTTTTTGTTTATTTGGTTTTTTTGGCTTTTTCTTACACAGCATGTCGGTAAACTGATACTCTGCGGCTGAGATCGCAGTTAAGAGCCTTCTGGCACTTCTAATATCAGGTAAGACAGAGCCAGATTTATATAAACTTTGGCACTTTAACAAGTCAAAATAAGCTTCAAGTTGCTTTATAAGCATTTAAAGTCATCAACAAAATGATTTACGAGGAAAATACATTGAAAAAAATCTCAGTTCTGTTGTTTTCATTGTATTAAATATTTTTCAGCCTTATCAAAGTTCTTAGTGTAACATTTTTTTCCCCATGCCTTTTTCTGGAGGATCAAATCCTAACATCCCATTCATACAGGACTCATATAAGATCCTATTCAATAACTACATTCATATAATAGCTTAGGAAGTAACTACTATATTAAAGACAGACATTTTCTAAATATTCAATGTTTAGTTGTAAAGAGAGGTAAAGAAGAGGAATAGAATGCATAGTGAGAGCTTTTATGAATATGGAGACCAGAAAGGATGATAATCTTTGTGGTATTTAATCCACAGACCTAAAATTTAAACTTACACTGTGGAAACAAGCAAGGACATTAGAAACCTTCACTTGCTCCAGATTTGCTCTTGACCCCGGGTAAGTACACTCACTTTTTCTTACTTTGCAGATGGGTTCTAACTCCCCAGAAGGAAAGCTCCTGTGAGCATAATAAAATCTCTCATAAGCTCTTCACTTTCTGACTAATAAGCTAGTAATAAGGGCAGCTTTTAAGTGGGATCCAATGTGAACTGGGGAGTCATTTACAGAGCAGATCCTGCTGGGTGTGTACATTATTACTTAGGGAAACTAAATTAGTTGTATAAATAACATTTGAAATATTTGAAAGTCAGTCCCGCTGGCTTCTTAACTCTAGTAATATCATATCATATGCAGGGAAGGGGAACTTGGAGATGACAAACAATGCAAAAGTAGGTAGATTCACTCAGAAGATGGAAGAGAGACCGAAGATGCAAATGCTGGGTTTCTATAAGTCTTTCTTTAGAGGAAATATTATATCCAGTTGAAGGGGATAAAGGCCTTTTGGTTCCAAGGAGGAGAGCCTGAGCCCTCTGTGAGTGTCAAAATTTGCAAATTCTACCATAATATACTATTTTCCCACAAAACAAAAGCAAACCCACAAGTGAACATCTATGTACCTTTTCAGACACGTAGCGATTTATCTCTCTCACGTGATAAGTACATTTTACTGTTTCTGGTACTTTCTGAATCTGTTTTACAGTCTGCTTTTATGTGTTTCCATGTAGAGCTCAACAGGGAACTCAGTTGCCTTGTAGAGCAGAGCCGTTGTGAACCCCAATATACCACTTTTCAATATAGCAGAGATTTCTCTGTCTTGGCTAAAAGCCATGAATTTCTTATACCAGTTTGCTTCATCTGCACCTCCATCTTTGGCCTTGACAATTGACTTTCTTTCCAGGGCCTGTTTTTAAAAATAAATACAATTTTTGTCTCTTTACCATGTTAGAAGTGTCTAACATGAGACACATGTGCCATGTTAGGGGAAGAAAAGATGCTACATTGAGTTGTGGCTGCTGAATGAATGGCTGGGCTCATTCTTAGGGAGGTGACCAGTTCTCACTGATGAGAACTGGGGTTTCAGCCTGGAGGTCACCTCCTCTAGGGGGATTTTCCAATGCTGCCTCCTACCCCAAGTGGCCCACCTTCTTAGTTTGTGCTTCTACCTGTGTTCCTACGGCAACCTGAACATTGCCCATCATGGCTCTCGTCACTTTCCATTGTGATTGCCTGTTTGCTTATTTTTATATACTATAGATTATAAGCCCCATGAAGGCAAGGACTGTGTTTGACCTCGTTTATTCATTCCTATAACTGAAGTACATAGAAAAGTGCCCAGAACAAGGCAGAAACTCAGGAAGTTTTAATACATGAATAAATGTATTTGGGTAACAATCAATATATATAGTCTTTTACTAGGATGTGATATTTACTCAAGGGCTATATACATTTGAAAGCATGAAAACATGAATGCTATCAAGAATGTACAAATGTTGAGCAATAGACTTAAACATGATAGAGAGGTCAAAAAAGTACAAATATACCTTTTCTTTTGGAAACAGTTTTCAACAATACATTAATCCACTTCATACAGTCTTTAATTTTTTTGTATTCCTCAACGTTGAATACACTGTTGGCTGCTTTAGTTTTCATTGAGAAACCAGTGGAGAGTAAAACTTGTTACTGTCAGCATGCCTAATGATATCCATCTTGGTCTCGAGATATCACATTAAAAAGATGCATGCTCTTTATCACTAATAGCAACATTTTTCATTTTTTCCAATTTTTATTTTATAAAATAATAAGGGAAAGGTCAGTGAAGCTTTAAATGATTGTACAAACAGTGCTGTAGAGGCCAGAAAGGTGACGGTGCCAAAACAGCTGAGGTTTGGCAGGCAGCAATAGACCCCCACATGCAATCCATCAGCTAGTTCCTCGGAATCTTCTTCCAAAGCATGCCTCGCATAGATCAACTTCTTTTCCTCCGTGTTACAGCCTCTACGGTCAAGCCACCATCATCCCTCCCGATCCTGCTGTACGAGTCTCCTTACAACCCCTGCTTTGATTCCCCCCCCACCCCCCACCGCAGAGTATCCCACTTACCACAGAGCAGCCAGAAGGATATTTTAGAAATATGTCATTGGCTTAAAAGTCCTCATTGGCTTTTCATTGTTTTCAGAAAAAAGATTCTGATTTCTTATTCTGTTGCACAAAGGCCTCCCTGACTGGGCCAGTATACCTCTCTGACCTCATCTTACACCATCCTTGGGCACTCTTCTCTTTCCTGTTGGTCTTCATTTTGTCCCCAATATGCCAAGCTCTTTCCTACCTTGTGGCCTCAATGCTGTGCTCGTTCTGCCTGTAATGTTTTCTTTTCCTCTTTTTTTCTCGGAAAGAATTTTCAACAGTACATTAATCCATTTTATATGATCTTTAATTTTCTTGTATTCTCAATGTTGAATACACTGTTGACTTCTTTAGATTTCATTGAGAAACCACTGAGGCTAAAACTTGTTGCTTTCAGCATGCCTGATTATATCCATCTTTGTCTCGAGATATCACTTTAAAGAGATCCATGCTTTTTGTCACTGATGCCAACATTTCAGATCTTAGGATATCCGTCCTCTAACGCAGCCATCTCTGTTCTTTTGCATCTCTGCATGGAAGTCATTGCTTTGTACTAATTTTCCTTTTGGTTGTTCATTGTCAGTCTCCTCATAAGCATGAATCTCTTTGAGAGAAGGAGCCTGTGTCTCTTGGGGAAGTGGAAGCTCTTGGTTAATGGGTAGTTCTCAGATTTTCTTTCCACAAACCAAAAGCTGATTACATCTTAAAAAGAAAATCATGTCAGGGAGACTCTAAATGCTAACAAACTCCCTTTGTCCATGAGAGTCCTTTTTGTTCCCTGAATACATTGGATTATTGGAAAGGTAAAGTGCATGTGAAATACTGCAAAAATGACTGCACATGTACAAAAGGGTAATGGAAGTGGAAACATGGAACATAATATGTGAAACATTTAACACAGTACCTGACACATATTAGGAACCCAGATCTGCTCATTGGTTTATATATTATCACCCATTATCCACTAATCCGTTTATTCATTCACTCAGTAGATGTAGTTCATCAAACCCAAGGGCGCCAATAGATATTGACAGAAAAAGGGGCATGTCTTCAGAGAGGGATAAGAAGTAAGTGCACCAAAGCAGTTAAAGATTAGAAGAGCCCATCCAGGAATTAAATGGTCCAGAATTGAATACATTTCCTATAGAAAATTTTCTAAGAAGAGAAATTCGATAGAAGATTGTTGGAAGATTAAAGTGTGTGCTTGATCTTGGAATTTCTTTCGATTTTCTATACTCTTAAAAGTGAGAATTAAATCTATAAATTTGCTGAATATGTGTACATTTAAATATTGTTCCAGTTACTATGACAGTATAACAGATTACCACAAAAGTTAATGGCATAAAATAATGATTTATTATGCTCACAAATTCTAGGTCAGTAATTCAAGAAAGGCACTGTTGGTTAGATCTCACTTAGAGCTCTTTTGTAACTGGAGTCAGATTGGGGCAACGGTCATCTGAAGGCTTGACTGTGGCTTGAGGACCTACTTCCAAGGTGGCTCCCTCACAGGTGTGACAAGTTGATCAGGTGCTTTAGTTCCTCTCCATATGGGCCTCTCCACAGGGCTGCTTTGGTGTCCTCATAATATGTGGCTAGCTTCCCTCAGAGTGAGTGATCCAAGAGATCAGACAACCTTGAGAGTTATACACTGTCACTTCTGAACTCTGTTGGTGATACAGGGCCAGCCTGGATTCATTGCAAGAGAAGATGACCCAAGGATGTGAATACCAGGGGATGTGGATGATTGTGGGCCATTTTGGAGGCTTGCTAATGCAAATATCATTAAATATTAGCATTTTGGGTAGATAACATGCTTAGAGGATGCCCAGGGACCAAAAAAATTTTTTTCCATGACTAAAGTTAAGGAAAATGAATCACTTGTAGCAATCAGTAATATAATTTGAAAAATACTTTGTATAATTTTTCAAAATTTTAAATAAAACTTTATTTTTAAAATGAAAATGTCTAATTATATACAAGAATACAAAATTGTACTAATCATAAAAAATTCCAAGTATCTTTTTAGACAAGATCATTCATTCATTTAGCCAAGCATTCATTTTACTAAAATTTCTTGAATAACTGCTATATACATAGTACTGCAAAAGCAGCTGTGAAAAAATGATTTTTGTCATCCTCTTTTCAAAAGTAACTTAGGCCAGTAAAGGTATTGCTGCTTTGACCAAGAAATTACAGAAAGGAATGACTTGCATAGATTGCTGCCTTAAAAAATAGTTCCAAAAAAACTTTTGGAACATTTAGACCCATTTCCTGACAGTTTTCCACTGTTCCTTCCAGTGCAAACCCAGAGTTAGTAAGGGAGGTGGGATAGGAGCCTTAAAACTTGATTTGAATAATCACTAGTTTTAATGTATAGTTTGTTTTTGATTTAAAGACACATCCTAGCATGTACACACACACACACACAGACACACACACACACACACACACCCCACATGCGTATGCACAACCCTGTAAAGCACTGGGTTGACCATAAGTTGTGCAGCTGAACTTTGATCTCCAGGTTCTTCTCTGAAAATCAAGTCCAGATGACTCTGAAACAAGCTGATGGTAGGAATGAGAGAACAGGTTTGACCAAATTTAGGCCCATTCAAAGCCTCATGGAATCTAAGTTTGGAATAAAGCAAATTTTCCAGATCTCTCCAGATTTTGCTTTGCCTAACACTGGGGAGAACATCTTTCCAGTAATTTGAAAGAAGGAGAAGAGGAGAAACAGCAGCAGCAGTTTGAGAAATAAGTTCTGCAGCTTCTTAGAAATTAAATAGTGCAGATAAAACAATACCCTGATAACTTGATTACAGATTTAGCAAGTATCTGTAGAAGGATTCAGTTACCCTTCGAGGTAAGAGTATTTCCAGATGGATGGGAGTAGGGGATGTTTGGTGAAGTTCTTTTGAGTTTTACCAAATTTGAAGCATTTGAAAACTACCTGGAAATAAATGAGCCCAAACTACTACTGGATTTATAATAGATACTATCTTACAGAATTGAGCATATTCAAAATTTATGAAAAGAACCATTCAATAATACTGTTGGAGACAGCCACGTTGCAGACAGGTGTTCCATAAATAAGTCCACAAGTTCTGTATTTGCATTTCCAGCCTGGTGTTCTTGTGAAATTCAATCATAATAGCTCTTGAGCACTGTTGAATATATACAAATTTACATAGAAAGTTTTGTGCCAACACAGGACATTTATGTTTGCACATGGCAATGACATTCCTGGACGATCTGAAGTTCTGCATAAAAACCCCAGGTATGATCAAGTCTGATATGTTAATTAAATTAGGCTAGCTTGAACAAATTGCTATGATATAAACTGACATAGTTTTTTCATCATGGGTTAAAAAAATAACAATCTCTTACAGGAAGTGAAACCTGATTGCATGAAACTGAACCCATGCAAAACTGAAGCTATTGAGATAAACAGTTTCCTCCAAGAGAGCTCTCCTATACCCTTCTCTAAGACATTAAATGTTTAGTATATGTGAGACTTAAACTTATCAGTTAGAAACTTTACAAATGGATATTTGTCTTGTACGAAGCTTTTTGTCCCTTCTTGCAGTTACAAGGTCACCATTTGTTGTTTATGCTTGCTTAGTTTGGGGAGCACATTTATTATGTAAGAAGGAGACTTTGGAGAAAGTCATCATATTATACACACCACTTTCTTTGTCAATGTTTATATAAATATTCATTCACAGGCCTGATCATCCCTGTGACATGATGTACTCTGACATACATAACGTTAGTAATATTGATTGAGAAAGATTTCTCCTGTTTTCTGTTACTCCAAAGTTTTGCTTTGGATAAATTATTAATCACTTAACTCACAGGGGTGAGTAAGATGCTCAAGAATTACTGAAAGGGAAAAAGGTTTCAATCAGGCCTTCCCGTAGACGTTACCAAGAGAACATTGACAAAACAATGGCAACCAAAACCAAACCCAAAAAAACAGGCCAAACTGAGACCAGGAAAGAGTGATGGGTCACCATTACCTATGACAGATGTCATGGCAGTAGCACCTGGCCAGGATGGGAATCTAGACAAGAAATGAACCGAATTTAGTGGTAACTCAGTTAGTACTTAGAGATAAGAGTGGGAAATATGTCAAATTCATTTAGGAAAATTAAGGGAATATGGAAATTCACAAAGAAGGAAGTAAAATCTACCAATAATTTTACCCCTCAACTATAATCTTCATTAAATTTCAGAGTATTAATACAACATTTTTAAAAATAGAGATGATATTTTGTGAACTATTTATTGCCGTTTTCATGTGCCAACAACTATATTTAAAATGACTATAAAATACTGCATTGTATGGAAGTATCATTTTACTTAAATCCTTTATTGCTAGACTTTTACCATATACAGATTTGGTTGGAATTGTTGCTCTTGTACTATTTTAAGTGGTGCTGTGATTTGAATTCTTTTATGATTGTGAATAAATCTTTGTATATGGTGACTTACTAAAAGTGGAATTGCTAGGCCTATGGGTTTGCACATTTAAATCTAGATCAGAATCATATAATCATAGAAAGATTATGTGACTGATAACCAGCAATGTAGCAAGGTGGGTCCTTTTTCAAGGTCTCAGCCCCATTGTTTGTAATTGTGCCTCACTGGGTCTTAAAGGGACAGTACCCAAGGCCTAGAATTTGGGGTGGGAAGGGGAAAGCCCAGCTAAACTTCTGTGCAATCATGCTTCCTCAGATTTCTCTGCTTATCCCATATCATCGGATAAGGGGAACACATTACACACAGGAGAACTGTTGGGCAGTGCTAAGTGGCAGAAAGCAGGATGAAATTAAGCTTCATAATTTTTATATTTAGACCGGGAGAGATTTATCGACTTTCTGAAGGTTATATAAACAACTCAAGCCATGATCTGAGAATAAAACACAAGCCAGTGACTATTCAGGTAATTACCAAACCAATTTTTCTTTCTAATAAAAGCAACTCACTTTAATTTCTACATTAATTTAAAATTAATAAAAGATGTCAGATGAATAGCTCAGAAGGCTCCTCCTACCTTCTTAATCTATGATCCAAACAATAACATACTTCTAATAAAATCATTCACGAGTGAGCTCCAAGTGTGTCCGCTCCATGGCCATAACTCAGGACTGTGGCAGAATTACACATGTCTAAGAAATTCAATCATATCAGTATCTTGAGACTTTTAAAAATGCCCTGATGAATAGAAAACCAGGGTGCGGATTGGGGGGCGTGGGGCAGCACCCAGACAGCCAATGTAAATTGAAACGATTGATTCACTTTGGTGATGTTTAATTATTCTGTGGTCATTTTACAGATTATCTTTCTGAATTTACTTTCCTGTTTTCTTCACATATCATATAACTGGGAGGCAGCACAGTTTTGAGGAACACACTGAACAGGGAAACCAGGACGCTTGGCTTTGCTACTAACTAATCAAAAGACTTGGGATGAAAAAAAAAAAAAAAGACTTGGGATGATTCCCTTAACCTTTCTGGTCCACAGTTACTTAGTTTGTCATGTAGTAACTTATGTTTACAGCAAGCAAATACCACTAATTAGTATAGATAGGAGCCAGGTTAGCCTATATGGTGATTAAGATATTTGACGACGATGCCTGATTACAGGTTCAAATCCTGGCTGTATACCACTTAATAACCACATAACTTTGGGAAATTTGCTTAACCTCTCTGTATGTCAGTCTCCTCACCCGTAAAACATGAATATAATAGCATCTACCTCTGAGAGTTTACGTGAGAATTCACTGATATGGTTTTTGTGTGCCATCTGGCAAGCACCCACTAACCGTTAGCTGTCAATATATATACTCATCATAGAGTGGTAGAAATTTATTATATAAGACCCTTCAATTCATCTAGTTTAGGAATTATTTGGACTAATGTTTTTATTGCATCTATTTGAGTGCTATTTAGTCTAGCTTGGTATTTTTACTAGCAGTAATGATTTGTTTATGTCTCGTTAAATTTGCTTCATTTTCTAACTTTTTCTACTTAGAGAGGGCTTTAGTTCATCTTAGTTTTGTTTCAGAGCTGCTTTCAGAAAAACACTGAAAAAGTTGCTTTTATTAATGATACAGCTATTCAATTAGCTTTTAAAATGTGCTTCAAATTTCATGAGAGCCTAAAATTTGTACCTTAGTTTTCAAAAATTACTTTGATTCATATCAGACATTTTGTTAATAACAATTTAGACCACACAGTCTACTACAGTGAAATTTAACATTATGTGACTACATTTGGGTCAGCCTCCAAGGGAGGTTAGTTGTCAGAAAGGCAGAGAAGCCTCATTACAACATGATTCACCCTGAAGGGGTCCCTCAGCTGTTCTCAGAGGGCACTTGGACTAAGAAGCAAGGCTTTAGTGTAAAAAGAAATTTTATTAATGTAAAAAGAATTTGTATTGGTATCCAAAATTTCATGCCACATCTTAAATTACTTCAGTTCTCATGTGATAAAAGTCAAATTAAATAACAAGCTGTCAATATACATTCAGATACGGCCCTGCACAGGTTATAGTATTTTGATGGTGGAATGCTCTTCCACGTCAAGAGGAAATATGTTAAAACAATACAAGGCACTAACAAACCTAACAAGTATTTACTAGGTGTAGTACATTGTTGTAACTTTCTTTCTACATTTTAGAGAGCAGGTTAAAGACCTATTTGGAAAAAAAGAAAACCATAATATAAGGCATTAAAAGGCTCCATTATTCGAGTTGATGAAAGAGTGGCAACTAATAAAATAGATACAGAAGATATCTATTTTTTCTTTCTTCTTTCTTTCTTTCTTTCTTTCTGTCTGTCTTTCTTTCTGTCTTTCATCTTTCTTTAACCTCTATCTATCTATCTATCTATCTTCTATCATTATCTATCTAATTATACCAGAGATAAAAAGATAAATGTGTCACTCTCCCAAATTTGCGGTATTTTAGGAAGTTGTGGTTTTTCTTGGATTTATATCAAGGTAAAAACAATAAAACCATTCCTGGAAAAAAATCAATCCTCCCTGCCCCCACTTGGTTAGGGAAGAATAGATTTTTCTTCAAAATATTGTAATGTTCATTATTTAGGTGAGTTACCGAAGTAGTTGTAATTTATGATCATTTGCTTCAAACTGAAAGTAAAAAGGGGTGATTTTGTGTATTTTTAACTCCCTTCTTATCATATCTAAGTAAACTTGGGGATTATTTTAAATTTTAGATTTAAAACACACAATGTAGGGAAATCAGAGCAATAACTAAATTTTAACATCAAACATCTGATGAGGACAGCACCTCATCAATTTGAAGTGTTTACTAAATATGCAAAGTGATTAAAAGACATAAGTTAAAGGAACATTTCAATCCCAATTTTTGATAGTAAAGCGTTTCTGAATTTCATGCAATAAAAGGACCTTACCTGTAACATTTTCACATAAAGCTTTATGTGATTCAAACCGTCAAATTGATTCTATCAAAACTAAATTTAAAAATAAACTGTGTTTGAAATTCATATATCGACAGCTAAAGATGAAAAGGAATATATATATGATGCTGGATCAAAGCAGTTAGTGAGATATAAATTACTGAATGTATTATGTGTGGTATAACAAAACAAAAATAGAAAATATAATTTTGTTCTCAAGATAATTCATACATATATGAAATTTATGGTTCAAGCCAATATCTCAAGAGTAGAAAGATGAAAGCATTATGGTGAAGGAGTTGCAATATGCTAATTACGTGGGTTTCTTTGAAGGACAAGTAATGTCTCCATGTCACTATGTAGTCTCATTCTAATCATTTCTGACTATCCAAAAGCCATGTTCTTGGGCCATGCTATTTTATTGACTTACACAATTGTCTTAACTGGGTTTTGTTGTTACTTTGCTTTTCACTGAGAGACATTTCAAGAAATACTAGTATGAACTGCCATTTCTGAAAATAGTGACTGCTTTATCTCCTACTGCCTCTTCAACTGGGAAAAGTTCCCCAGGGAACTTTTTTTTTTTCTCCTCTAAAGACAATAAAATCTTTCTTTTTTCTTTTATTGCTCTGTCTTCCTGGAAGCTCAGAGCCAAAACTGTTCTCAAAATATAACAGCTCTGTTGGATCTTAGGACATACTTACATGTATTTTTCATTGTTTTCTCTTTTTTCCTCCCCTGGACCTGTTTTCGGTTTAGAATTTAATAAATTATTTGTAGACAAAGGTCATGGCTGGAGAGGCAGCTAGCTAGCTAGATATGATTGACAAATCTGAGGAACATGGTAGAAATCAGAGTTGATTGAGGTCAATAAACAAAGTCTACGGGAGGGAAAAGGTTATTAAAAGTAATATTTTATGCAGATGATAAAAGTATATGTTTATTCATTAATGAAAATGCAGACAAGTTAAAAAAAGAAAATGGAATTCCCACAATCCCAGTAGCCGGAGACACCTGCTGTTAACATTTTGGTGTCATTCTCCTTAATATCTTGTCTCCATGAAGAATATGCCTCAGATGGACCTCTTGGCCTCCCCTGCTGCTATCTGCCGTCCTTTACTGAGTACTCCCAAGGTACAGGCCCTGACCTGGGCAGTTCCCATACACTATCACATCATCTTCACAATCTAGGGTGGGAACTACCCTCCGCCCACCAGCCATGAGTGAAGAAACTGAGACACGGAGAGACTATATAACTGGCCCAGAGCTAATAATATTTAAGCTCTTGTTTCAGTCTAGGCAGACTGACTTGAAAGTATGTGTCTTGCCACTGCTCTGTGCTACCACTGAGAACAAGTTTCACATTTATTAGAAACCCTTCTATGTTCAGTGTACTTAAACCTCTTTCAACGTACTTGATTAGTTGGAAGCTCAGTCTTTTCCTGAGATGAACCTCTGACATAGCCCCTCTGGGAACTTCTGGGAGGGTTGGGCATGATGCCTTGCTGTACATATTCAGCTCTGCACTTTTACATGCTGGGGGCCACCATGACTTCTTCATTATGTGTTACTGCCCATCTTGATGCCATGTTGCTGGAAGTGTTCAAACTACTAATTCCACAATGTTCACTTGGCTGACACTGATTTCCTCCAACCTGAGTAAATATATATGTACTATGTATGACAGACAAAGGCTAATAGCCTTCAAAAACAAAAAGCAGTTGATACTCAATAAGAAAAGAACTTACTGGAGAAATTGGCAAAGGATAAAATACATAAAAGGCAGTTCATAGAAAGAAAAATATTATCTGTTCAATAAACACACAGAATATGCCCAACTCACTTGTAATTTTTAAAATGCAAGTACAAATAGTGAGAAACGAATCTCAGCTTCCACCCTTCCTTGTTGATAAACTGGCAACCAGAGCATTTGGGTGTGAAGAAAATAAGCATTCTCATAGACTTTTTTTTTTTTAATGTATTTATTTATTTATTTTTGGCTGTGTTGGGTCTTCGTTGCTGCACGCGGGCTTTCTCTAGTTGCGTCACGTGGGGACTACTCTTCATTGCGGTGCGGTGGCTTCTCTTTGTTGCGGAGCACAGGCTCTAGGCACGCGGGCTTCAGTAGTTGTGGCACATGGGCTGAGTAGTTGTGGCTCTCAAGCTCTAGAGCACAGGCTCAGTAGTTGTGGCGCATGGGCTTAGTTGCTCCACGGCACATGGGATCTTCCTGGACCAGGGCTCAAACCCGTGTCCCCTGCATTGGCAGGCGGATTCTTAACCACAGCGCCACCAGGGAAGTCCCTCATAGACTGTTAATAAGAGAAAGATTGATAACAAATTTTTCTGAAATAATTTGGCATTATTTATCAAATGTTTAAACAATTTGCCTTTTGATTTTGCAACATCACTGCCAATGATTTATCCTGAGGCTATGTTGCACGTTTATACAGAGATAGATGATAAATGCAATGATTTTTTGGTAACACTTTTTATAATAATAAAAATCTGAAAACAATTCAAGTACTTATAAATAGGAGATTAGATTTGTAGATTGTGGCTGTTCATGCAATGAAACATCACCCAGTTGTTAAGAAGGATGACGCCTATACATACACCAAGATTTATATACACTGTGCGCACCAAACAGAGGCTTAGCTCGGTGGTTAGAAATCGATTCTGGAGCCTCAGTGCAGACTCTGGAACCATACCTGGGTTTGAAACCTGGCCCCACCACTTACAGCCGAAGTTATCTATAGCAGGTGTCATAATCTCTATATGTCTCACTTTGCTTGTCTACGAAATGGACGCAAGAACAGTACCCATCTCATAGGTTGTTATGAGGATTAAATGATTCAATGTTTGCAAAGTGCTTAGGTGATGGCTTGGCACATGGAAAGCATTACATAAATTTTTGTGAAATAAAACAAATACTGATATGAAAAATTAAAGTCCATGAGTCCATGGAGTAGAAAGTAAAATGATGCAGAACAGTATAATTCCATACATCTAAAAAAAATGATAGGGGTGGGATCCATCCTTGCATGAGGATACACTTCTGGAAGTCACCCCAAGAAATGTTGAGTTTACCTCTGGGATATGGAAAGGAGGTAGATGGTCTCAGAGCCCTTTAATCTTCACCCATCTGTACAGTTTCGAGTTCTTTTATTTCTATTTCATCAGCAACAGCTCCTAGAAGATTTCATGACAGGCAGAAGACTGGTTTGCCCTGAACTCACAGAGGACTTCTGCCAGGTGGTGGTGGGTTGAACACTGCAAGCCAAGCTCACATTGTCTCATCTCTGACTCAGCCAAAATACTAACACACACACACACACACACACACACACACACACACACACACACACACACACACACGTTCACATACACTCACATGCCCAGACACATATGTGCACACACATGCACATATGTTACAAAATTACGATCATGTGGTAAACACAATTTTTTGTTTCTGTTCTTTTCAGTTAATGATATAATTAGGAGTGTTCTATCATTTCATTAAATTTTCTTTGAAAATATGATTTTAACAACTGCACAATGTTCTACCAAGTACACACACCACATCCTTTCCCGAAATGTTTTATGGGACTATACAGGCCTAGTTGAGCAGAGAATTAAGTCAGGGTGTCCTTTGAGGCAGACCTGTAAAATGTTTCCACAACCTTCCTTTTCATTTTTTACTGGCCTGTGGCATTCCTTTCTTGTCATTGTCAAAATGCAGGCAAGGATCTGGCAAGCTAATTCACTTTAAGGCACAAATTACTGATACAGTGGGAAAAAAAAAAAGATACTGATGTGGGAAAAAATGTCTGCATTTTAACAAGGAGCTAACCATTAATCCAAAGTTTAAATTTCCAGTGGTAGATTTTCAGTAATCAGGAAGGAGAGTAAGGAGAGCATTGAGTAGAATGGAGGAAACAATGAGAGTTAACATTTGCTGTTTGGGCTCAGGAAGTGTTGGTTGAATTGAAATATTTGGAGGTTGGCACAGATAGGCCTTCAATTTATCTTCCCTGGATTGTTGCAAATCGCTACAGCATACAAACCATAGGAAGTCAAACAAGTCACAACAATAACAGGAAGCCACAGAGCTTTATAGTTTTATCCACTCGTGCTTTCCAACTTTGTTATAACCTCGGGCAAGTTAACTTGACTTCTCTGTGCCTCGCTTTTATCATCTACACAGTTTGATCTACCCCCAAAGATGTTGTGAGATGTCAAGCCTCAAAATGCTACTTGCTTTCATCCTCTCCTCGCCTCTCCTCACAGGGCAGGCTGAATGTCAGAGTATACAGCAGAGAAGACCCTCGACAATAAACACAAATTCAAGTCTTGACTTCAACACAGACCATCTAATTGGGCAACCGATCTTAGCTTCACTTTGCTAATCAATAAAAATAGGCCAAAATATATAAATCCATGTGGTTTAACTTAATTGAATGTCAATGCCTAGTTCCTAACACTTTCATTGTCATTGAGAAGAAAAGCAGGAGGATAGAAATACCCCTAACGTTTGAGAGCGTAGCATGGTTCTTTGGTTGATTACCTGCTTTAATCCTCAAAATGGCTGTTTTAAGGTAGATACTTCACACAGAGAGAGATGAAAGCTTAGCACTTACCCAAATGCACATACTTCAGAAAGAGTATAGCTGGAATTAAAATTATAAAGCCTCTATTTGCTGTTCCACACTGCCTAAGTGATTTTCAGAGGTCTGTAGAGGCACATACAAATTAAGCATTACTATTATCATATTACTCAAAAGGTTATAAAACCAAAGTAGCATGAGTCACCAATGTGGGAAATCTTCCCTCAAGATGGAAGGGACTAATTTATGATGAAGTGTTTCATAAAATAAAACCATGATATGTCAATGACTATAACTGTATATACTAGTTAGAACTAGATTTTTCTACACAGATGATTAAGCTTCTTAGAGGCCTATAAAGTATATTTTATATAGATGTTTACATATATATATATATATTTTTTTTTTTTTTTTTTTTGCGGTACGCGGGCCTCTCACTGTTGTGGCCTCTCCCGTTGCGGAGCACAGGCTCCGGACGCGCAGGCTCAGCGGCCGTGGTTCACGGGCCCAGCCGCTCCGCGGCATGTGGGATCTTCCCGGACCGGGGCACGAACCCGTGTCCCCTGCACCGGCAGGCAGACTCTCAACCACTGCGCCACCAGGGAAGCCCTACATATAGATATTTATATATAGTTATTACATTTGTAAGATTATATGTATTTGTATGTGTATATGTGTACAAATGCATGTATGTATATGTATATATAAAGGGTATATGGTTGCACTTTTACTTTATACCTGACCTATTGATGGCTAACACTGAGTAAAACATTTGAAAATAGACAACTTCAGTTATTTTTCTTTCACTTTGTAAAGTGAGCTGCACACGTTCTAGCTGCTTTCCTGGAGAATCATCTTAGCATTATGTCCATTCCTATCATTCATTTTGCCTTTCCCATTCACGTCATTCCCATGGAAACCAAGGAAGCGCATCTCACACACCTGTTTCCCCTCCAGCCTTGAATGTGGCCAGGTGTCTTACCGTCCATTCAACAATCATTTCTGAGCCCCTGCCCTTGTGCCACTCACTGTGCCAAGCAGAGCAAGGTGAAGCACTGCACCTACGTGCAGAAAGTAGGTCGCTCTTTCCGCTCTCCAGGAACTCACGGTTAACGAGATGAAGATGCTTAGGGGCTGTCCCGATGGTGCCGCTGAGAGAGCTCCACGCGGTGGGGAGCTGGAGAAGGGAAAGTCCCCTCCTGAAGGTAGCAGGCCGGTGACTATTTTTTGCGGAAGGGTGAGAAAGCTGGTGAGGGAGTGTAGAGAAGACACCGGAAGAATGTGAGTTTAAAGAGTTTCAAGCCACATGGTTTTGTAACATTCTTCAGCTGGCTTTGGAAGGAAAGAGATTAGAAAACCACCTCTAGGCGCAGGAAAAGAGGCATCAGGCATTTTTCCCACCTTGATATTAACACCCCTCACCCGCATCTCGTGTGTGGTCCGGAGCGGTGGCTCCAGGCCCTCCCCGCCAAGAAGGAGCAGTCAAAGCCTCTCTCCCCTGGTGTGCGTGCTGGCTACGCGGTAGTAAGTGGGGTCCTGCCTGCTCAAGTCGGACAGACTCGGGAGTCACCTCTGCCTGCCATTTGCTAGCATCACGACCTCCACCAACTTGCTTGAATTTTCGAATCCTTGGTTTCCTCACAGGTATAATGGAGAAATTAATACCTATCTCACAAGATGTGGTTGAGGGGGGAGTGCTGAAGATTGAAGAAAAAATATATATGTAAAGCACCTAGCCTAGTACCTGGTATATTGCAAATATTCAAAAACTATATTTAATGTTGTTTTGCTTCTATACATGTATCATTTTCCTCCCTGGTCTACTCCTAATATCCATGGCTTCTCATTTCACTGCCTTTTTCACAGCTTTACCCTCCCCGCCTCTCCTGTTTAAAGCTGCCTCGTGACTCTCTCTCGCTGTCCAGGGCCACACGTCCCTTAGCCTGGTGCAGCTTTTGCCGGGTCCGTACCCTAAAGGGCTATCTGTGTGAGCTGGGTTTGACCCGTTTCCCCGTCGTGGTACTAAAACCTGCCCTCGGGTCATTTACATCTCTACTCTGGAATATTCTGTGGCTGTTAAAAAAGCACAAAGTACGTGGTGTGAATATACTGACAAGGATCTACTACTGAACGGAAAAAGGAAAACACAGCTCCGGATGTATGGTATGATCTCATTTTTGAGACAAAATCTACTTCTCTATTGTTTAACATTTTTCAATAAGCATGTACTTTTACCATTGTGTGTGTATTTTTAAGGAAACCGGTATAAGTTATAAGCATTACAAAGACTGGTGAAATGGAAAATACAGGTTAAAATGAAGGGATAGTGGTAGGGAGTTTGCTTAAGCTAGTGTTTTCCCAAGTGGCCATGAAAGGCACATTTGGCAGATGTTAATGGCTTTCTTTCGTAGAAACAAAGATGACTTAGTCAAGTAGGTCTGAGAAACACTAAGTTAGGTGAAGTCAACAGGTTTATTTGTTTAACACAAGATATCTTTGCAGATGTGCTCCTGTTTCCTGCGAGTCTGCAAAGCAGAGAGTCAATGTAGTTCTGACAACACCATCTTTTTCTTTAGAGCGAGCCCAGCATTGGTTTTCCACTCGAGAGAGGACTCTCAAATTTTGAGAAATGCTGACCTAAACTCTTTCTCTCCTTAAATATCTCTATTTTTTATCTCTGTTCCCTTTTATTCTCTTCCCACTATACCCCACCAAGTGTTTGTATCAGACTGTTACCCTTAAGCTCAAAACTTTGTTCATGGGCTTCCCTGGTGGTGCAGTGGTTGAGAGTCCGCCTGCCGATGCATGGGGCATGGGTTCGTTCCCCAGTTCGGGAAGATCCCACATGCTGCAGAGTGGCTGGGCCCGTGAGCCATGGCCGCTGAGCCTGTGCGTCCAGAGCCTGTGCTCTGCAACGGGAGAGGCCACAACAGTGAGAGGCCCGTGTACCGCAAAAAAAAAAAAAAAAAAAATTTTCATTTAATAACTATATTCAAAATCTCACTGCCCAGTGAACTTAAAATATAAATAGCTTCAGGTGTCTACAATTAACCCAAAACAAAAATCATCCAGCTAAAATAAATATCACTTCTACCTGAGAGAAATATCTCCTTGGCTTCGAAGAGAAAATTTTGTTTTTTAAATTTGATCTTAAATTTGACACAAGCATCATTATTATTTTGACCTCATGTTCAGAGACTGAGTTGATCTTCATCATCACTGGTTCTCAGTTTAAGGCACATTATCATCACTGATCCCTGCAAGGCCCTTTCCTATTAGTTGAGTTATTAATTCATCCCTTCACTTGTTCCTTTTTATATCCATTTCCCAATTCCATCTTCTTTTCCCAACTATTCTATTCTACTTAAATAGATTAAATACAGTTCTCTGTGCTATATAGTAGGACCTTGTTGTTTATCTATTTTATATGTAGTAGTCTGTATCTGCTAATCCCAAACTCCTAATTTATCCCTCCTCCACCCCCTTTCCCCTTTGGTAACCATAAATTTGTTTTCTATGTCTGTGAGTATGTTCCTGTTTTGTAAATAAGTTCATTTGTATCATATTTTAGATTGCACATTTAAACGGTATCATACGGTATTAACTGTCTTTCTCTGTCTGACTTACTTCACTTAGTATGATAATCTTTAGGTCCATCCATGTTGCTGCAAATGGCATTAGTTCATTCTTTTTATGGCTAAGTAGTATTCCATTGCATATATATGCCACATCATCTTCATCCATTCATCTGTCGATGGACATTTAGCTTGCTTCCATATCTTGGTTGTTGTCAATAGTGCTGCTATGATCATTGGGGTGCATGTATCTTACTGAGTTAGAGTTTTCTCTGGATATATGCCCAGGAATGGGATTGCTGGATCACATGGTAACTCTATTTTTAGTTTTTTAAGGAGCCTCTATACTGTTTTCCATAGTGGCTGCATCAATTTATATGTCTACCAACAGTGTAGGAGGATTCCCTTTGCTTCATATCCTCTCTGGCATTTATTGTTTGTAGACTTTTCAATGATGGCCATTTTGACCGGTATGAGGTAATACTTCATTGTAGTTTAGATTTGCATTTCTCTAATAATTAGTGATGTTGAGCATCTTTTCATGTGCTTATTGGCCATCTGGATGTCTGTTTTGGAGAAATGTCTATTTAGGTCTTCTGCCCATTTTTTGATTGGGTTGTTTTGTTATTGAGTTTATGAGCTGTTTGTATATTTTGGAAATCCCTTGTCAGTCACATTGTTTACAAACATTTTCTCGGAGTCTGTAGGGTTTTTTTTTTCTTTTTGTTTATGATTTCCTTTGCTGTGCAAAAGCTAGAATAAACATATACTTAAGTGTTGTCATATTGCTGGCTTGAATGTCTGCACTGATCTACATTTCTACCAGCAATGCACAGCATTTTTCACTAACCAGATACTAACTTTTGCTAGTCTGATTGATGTGAATTAATATCTTATTTTTATTTGCAATTTTTTGAGAATTATTCTAACCCTGATGCCCCAGATTGTATGAGATTTTGACTGCATAAAAACTTTTAATAAAATATTAAAAGTTTAAACATGACCACCAGGAGCAATGATTAAATCCTTAGAGTTACATAGGCCAAAATGTGCATGTGATAAATCAATGAATTTTGCAACTGTGTGTGTATATTTTGTTAAGCAATGTTGAACGCAAAACAGAAAACCACCACATCCAAAGAACATCTTAGTATTATTTATTAAAAATCGAAATGTTCATTTTATCATTCTCTACATTCTTCTTGCAACAGGAAATGACTTCTGAATACACTGCCTCATCTGTCATTGTCAAGGATTAAATATGAACCAAATCTGCAAGGTATTTTTTTAAGTTTGCTAGAGCAGAATAATGTCATTGTCAACATTTTTAAGCATTTTATGACTTTGGGATCTTTCCTTAAAAAAAAAAAGCACATTGCCAAACTAATTAAAATTGGTCATGAATATTAATGTTTGAATTGAAAACAACTGCCACGAGGTGGCAAACAATCTACACATAGAATTATACAAAAGAGAAAATTATAAATACACTATATCATATATGCATATTACACTAGACAGTGCAAAATATCTGGTTAATACAATATCATCTATGTATTAAGGAAGCATAAGCCTAATGGTACAAAGAGTGACAAATGCACTTGGTGAGAAATTGAGCTTTCTTTCATCTTAAGTGAAATCTTTTTTTTTTTTGAACAATGAAGATAGCAGATATTTGGTCTTAAAACCTAACATTTGTCATTGTTGTGGAATTGGCACATGGACATATACTGTACCTTATCTGTGCTCTCCAAGTAAGGCACTTCTCTATGGTTGAAGATACATTGATGATAAAACACTATAGCCCTGAGTGACCTTGAACTTGTCCTAGGGCTTCTTGTCTGGCTTCATGTATTCTATATGGTTATAAATTTCTATAGCATGTTGAATATAGAAGGAGAAAAGTGCTCCTAGGGTTTTTATTTCTCCATTTGATTTGACCCTCTTAGAAATAAGAAATATGATGTTATGTTGAAGAATGCAGACTCTGGTGCTAGACTGCCAGGTTTGGATATTAGCACAACTAACTACAAGTTGTATAACTGTGGTAGATTGTATTATTCTTCCCAAATAATAATTTCCCCTTCCTGTAAGAGGATAATACATTCCTCACACTGTTGATCTCGGGATTGACCATGAATGTGAGGAAACATGATGTATACCATATCTAGCAAGCAGCTTTAAAAGCTGTTGTAGGTTTCCACCATTTCTCTTGATCTTTCCCTCTACCAAGAAAATGATGTGTCCTCAGTAAGAACTGGCTACTCCTTCAGCCTGGACTGAGAAGACTCATAAAAAGAGCCAAGGAAAATGGCTATATTCTGGCAGAATATAGTATTAGTGAGGTATAAGTAGGTATTGTTTAAGCTACTGAAATTTTGAGGTTGTTTGTTATCACAGCATTAGCTAGTGAAAACCGACTATTACAATGACTTTGTAATAGTAATGACTCAGTCTTGTAAATGTAATGACTCAGTCTCTTCACCTATAAGATGAAGCCAATAACATTACCCTTCTCATAGGGCTTGGAGAATTAAATGAGTTAATAAATTAAAGAATATAGAACAGTACTTTGCATCATAGTGGTTAGACATCATTATTTAAATAGTCTAAATGTATGTACAAAAAGAGCTTTCATTTATTGAATGACTGCTATAGTCTAAGAAGGTTTTACTTATGATTTTATTTAATCATACAATACATTTCTAAAGTATTGAGGTTCCTATTTCATAGGAGAGGAGACTGAGGCTCAGAAAATCTCTTAATTCAGTGATTCTCAAATAATTTGTGGCTAAGGACCTTTTTCTTTGGTGTGCTTTTTCCCCCTAATGAGTCATGGGCTAATACTTTCAGGAAATACAATAAAAATGAATTATTACACTCAATAACAGAAAAACAAACAACCCAATCAAAAAATGGGCAGAAGAGCTAAATAGACATTTCTCCAAATAATCCTTTACTCCGTTTTTAATTTCTGTTTCCCTTAAACACTGATATTTGTGAGGTCTTACCTGCATTACCACTAAGAGTAATTTAAAGTGCAGATATATTTGTAGCATTAAATGTTTTCAGCCTAGAATAATAGAGTAGATTTAAAGAACGTATTGATTGTCTTTTATTTCTAAGTCACAGAAATAAGCATATACTAAAATATAAACTGGATCTGAGTTACACTTTCTCGAAAAAATGGTTCCCTTGACCTTCCTATCTGTTTCCTCCAGAATTTGATACTTAGTATAAAGACAAGCAGAAACACTTCATTTTATTAACCGAAAGAGTTTTCAGATATTAAAAAGATGAGAACTGTATACAGCACCTAGTTTCAGTACCTGGAAAGCTTGACTTTTTCAAGGTGAAGCAAGGAACATGTCAGGAGGCATCCTTTACTCCAGAGACTTCAAAGATTTTGCTCATGGACGTCCTTAGCCGATTTTGAAAATATTTCTATCCTCTCAAACACATTTATTTATTTATTTAGTCAATAAGTTTTTATTTAGTTTTCTTTTTAGCAGCTTTATGGAGATATAATTGTCATACAATAAACTGTGTATGCTTAAAGTATCCATTTTGACAAGTTTCCCCATATGCATATCCTGCTAAAAACCATAAACACTATCAAGAGAGTGAACATTTTCTCCCTCCTCTCTTTTTTTCAGTATTTCTTCTGCTTTATTTTTATTTTCATTTTTAACTGAGATATAATTGACATACAACATTATGGTTTCAAGTGTACAACATAATGATTCAATATTTGTATGTATGATAAAATGATCACCACAGTAAGTCTAGTTAACATCCATCGCCATACATTGTTAACAAGTTTTTTTTCTTGTGATGAGAACTTTTAAGATCTACTCTCTTAGCTACTTTCAGATGTACAAGACAGGGCTTCCCTGGTGGCTCAGTGGTTAAGAATCTGCCTGCCAATGCAGGGGACATGGGGTCGAGTCCGGGTCCGGGAAGATCCCACATGCCGCGGAGCAACTAAGCCCATGTGCCACAACTGCTGAGCCTGTGCTATAGAGCCCGCGAGCCACAACTACTGAGCCTGCGTGCCTAGAGCCTGTGCTCTGCAACAAGAGAAGCCACCACAATAGGCCCGCGCACAGCAACGAAGGGTGGCCCCTGCTCGCCACAACTAGAGAAAGCCCGTGTGCAGCAACGAAGACCCAACGCAGCCAAAAAAAAATAAATTTTAAAAAAAGTTTTTCAAAAGTGCAGAGGATATAGTATTCATATGAGATCACTGACCTTTTGCTTTGCTTTTAATTGGAATATTTTTTACCAAAGCAATTTTGTCTACCCATATAAATGTAAAAAAAATATAAACAAAGTGTTCCTTAAATGTAAGAGATCTAGTTTTTTTCCTTTTTCTCTTCCAAAACATATTTCTAATTCCCTCATGAGAACTTTAACATATATATTTATGATGCATATTTATACTTGGAATTCTTTTATTAGTCTATAACACTTTATGTGTACAGTTTGCATTTAAAAATTTTGTGAACAGAAACTCTAAGTGTTAAAAATTCCATCTGGATTGAGTTATCATTCTGATTATTAGTGTTAAAATGATCAAAACAACATTTATTATAAATTTTGATAAATATGCATTAAACATTAAAAATTTCTCAGAAATACATCTTTTAATGAGATAAATGAGGTCATATATATGTATGAATATTACTTATTATTAAAACAGAAAATTTATATTTCCAGTTTTCATTTTTATAGATGTAAGCACTGAGAAACACACTTCAGTTAAGTAAGTAGACAGAACTGGAAGGGAATTTGTTATGGCCCTGTTATTCAATTCTTTGAACTCGTGAGTTACATAACAAATACCGTATCCATAGTGATCTATCATCAAAAATTACTTTTTAATGATCTATTGATTAGGAACTCTGTTAGAGTCTCATTTAATTTTGATGAAAAAAATTTTTTTAAGGAAACTCCTATTTAGACAGATTGGTTAACCAATCATTTGAGTTATTCACCTTTTCACCAATATTTGGAATTGTCCCTTCCTTTTCTATTGGTGAAGTTTATCAGCCAAGAAAAATACAATAGAGCAAAATTCAGTTCAGGAAAGGTTGAGTCCTTTTCTTTCAGAAAGTGTGAGAAGGGGATGATAAAAGGAGACATGGAAAATGGGAAAGCACAGAAGAAAGTTTTTTGGAGAGCATACATATGGAAGTTGAAAATCTGGAAACTGATTTCCTTAAAAATCACAGTTCTATTCCTGGGCCTTGGAAAGTTTCCAGGTGCTCCCAGGTGCACACAAACTCCAATTTGAAGATCAGTGGTCTATTGTCAGCAGAGTAATTCTTTTCTGAGATAGATGGAGGCGACTTTGCTTTACAAGTTTAGCAAAGTCCACTTTCCAGTCAATAGACCGAATAATATCATTATTTTACAAGTTGCTCTGTTGAGACAGGATGGACAACTCATTAGTTATTGTGTGTAAAAAGAAAGCTCTTGGCTAAATTAAGTAATATAAATGATTATGTTCTTGCCAAAGGACAAAACCATCTTTAGTTCTAAAATTACCTTTCCTGCTACCCAGTATAGTCAGAACAAACTCTTCTCTAGACTCCAGGGATGTTGACTGCACAGGACCTAGTGGAAAGGTATTGAGAAATTCTTCCCTAAAACTCCAAGCTTGGCTAATTTCCCCTCTCCTGGGCATCCATAACTCTCTCTGCAGACCTTTATTGAACAAAAAGTTATTAAAATTATTTGCTTATCATGTGTCTTTCCCAACAAACTGTGAAGCCCTTGAAGTGAAACAGTCATTTTGTATTCATCTTTGAACCCCCAGTTCCTGCACAATACTTGTTATATATAGGTGCTCAATAAATATGTATTGAAATTAACTTACTGAATGAGGTAGTAACAATTATATTTGCATGACGTGATGTGAGAGATAGAGAAACTTTTCTGACGTGAATATTAACTCTACCAGTTATTCTTAATTCCTTTGGTAAAAGCTTTTGTTTCTCCTGGAATCCTAATATTAAAAGATGAAATATGATTAAGATTTAGCTGGGAAAATAATAACAGAGAGAACAGAAATGACTCCCTACAGTGGGAACAGCCTCTGCAGCCACGCTGCAGATATTGCAGGAACATGGCAGGGAGCAGAGCTTGCCGGGGAGAGAATGTTCCAGGAGGAGAAGGAAGAACTTGACCCCACCATGATCACCAGGGTCTGGGGTGGGATTTGGGGTTTGAGCATAAACATAATAAGTAGCCATTAGAGACTATTAAACAGAATATTGATATGATCTGATTTGGTTATTAAAAGATCACTCTGGCAGACTTCTCTTCCATAATTACACCAACTTTCCCACTAAAAACAGTCAAAACATCTAGAAAAAAAATCTTTTAAAATCTCTTTAAAGCTGAAAGGACAATAACTGAGTACGAAACTTCCAGACCAAAACCAAATAAAAAATGGGAACCCTGAGAAGTAACTCAATAAATTCCAAGCAGGATAAATCAAAAGAAGCCCACAGTTAGATATAACACAGTGAAGCTGCAGAATACCGAAGACAAAGGAAAATAATTCTTAAAGCAATCATAAAAATAAAAGCATATTCGTTTTCTTAGGGCTGCCATAACACATTGACACAAACTGAGTGGCTTAAAACAACAAAAATGTATTCCATCACAGTTCCAAAAATTCTGGAGACCAGAAGTCTGAAATTAAGGTGTTGGCAGGGTTGACTTTTTTCTCGAAGCACCAAGAAAGAAGTTGTTTGGTGCCCTTCTCCTAGCTCCCCATGGTAGCTAGCAATTTGTGGCATTCCTTGGCTTGAGCTGCATCACTCCAATCTTTGCCTCCTGCTTCACATGGCATCTGCCTCTCTGTGGCTCTGTGTGTCCTCTCCTCTTCTTCTAAGGGCAAAAGTCACTAGATTTAGGGTCCACCCCAAATATAGGATGATTTTGTCTTGAGATCCTGAATTTACTACAACTGCAAAACCGTCTTTCCAAATAAGGTCACATTTTGAGGCTCTGGATGAACATTTAAGGGACACCATTAAACCCAATACAGTTAGGTTATTTTCAAAAGATCAGTGGTAGACTGATTTTTCAATAGTATTAACAGAAGCTGAAAAATAGTGAAATGATATTTTCAATATGCTGAAAGCAAGTGACTACCAACTTAAGGCCAATGAAAATAGATTTTTAAGAGCAAAGGCAAAATAAGTTCATTTTCAGACAAATGCAGTGCAAGCTTGCTACCAGTATACATTTGCTAAAGAAAATTCTAAAGGATGTACTTCAGCATAAGGAAAGTAGGCCTAGGTACTGAAAAGAATGAAAAATGTAGATTAATGGTAAACATGTGAATAAATCTACATGAGCATTGAAAGTATAACTGTAATAATAATAATAATAGTGGAATTTCTAAAGGTAAATGTAAAAAAAATGACAACTAAAATATGTGAATCAGGATGAAGTAAACTGAGTTTAAAATGTTCTAAGGATCTTATATTGTCTGTAAGGAAGGTAAAAGTAGTGATTAATTTTTTGTTGATTTTAAGTACACAGTTTAAAATTTCTGAGGTAACCACTAAAGGAAAAGAGTGAATAAATCTCAAGTTACAAAAAGAGTACAAAGTGATTTAAATACACATTCCCACACAATCAATTTCAAGAAAACAGAGAAAAGGAGAAGTAAACACAATATGTGAGACAAATAGAAAGTACAAAATAAGATGCTAAATTTACACCAGGTATATATCTACAGTAGTTATTTCAAATGTAAGTAGACTACATGAGCCATTTAAAGGACAGAGATTGTCAGAAAGAATAAAAAATACAACTGCATGATGTTGGTAAAAAACATAACTGATATGTATACAAAAGATTGAAAATGAAGGGATGCAAAAAGAAATACCATGGAAGCATTTATAATACAAATTTTAAAGCAAAATACATTACTAGAGAAAAGATCACTACTTCTTATTTATTAAGAGGTTTCACTTACCAGGATGATATAACAATTTTATATTTGTCTTCACCTAATAATAGTGCTTCAAACTCTATTATTCAAAAACAATAATTAAATGAAATAAAAAGAGAAATCAACAATTATACCACATGATTTTAACACACTTCTCTCAGCAATTGATAAAAAATACAAATATGATTACATAAGATTTGGAAAATAAGATTAGTAAAATTGACCTAAGAAAAAATTCAACCATTGTTTAATACAGTCTTTTTAAAAACAAATGAAATATTTTCAAAAATTGACCATATATTGAGCAATAAATAAGTTTCATTGCATTTCAAAGGACAAATAATTAAAAGTACATTTTCTAATCACATCCAGTTAAACTAGGAATCATTTTTTAAAGAGTATTTGAAATATTCCCATGCTTATAAATTAAGAAATATGCTTCAAACAAACCCATGGGTCACTTCTAATTAATTCTTATAGAACGTAAAGTAGTTCTTAGAAGAAAATGTATAACATTAAATGTGTATATTAGAAAAATAGGGGCTGAAATTTAATGAGTTAGGAATCTATTATAAGAAGATAGAAAAAAAACAGCAAAATAAATTCAAAAGAGGAAGAAAATAATAAAGATAAGAACAGAAATTAATTAAATAGAAAACGCAATAAAGAGGACAAACTCTGCCAAAAGTTGTTTCTTCAAGAAGTTTAAACTGTCAAAATTCTATTATTACTGAATATGTGTGTGTGTATGTGTGTGTGTGTGTGTGCGTGTGTGTGTGTGACAGAAAGAGAGTGGGATTTAAATTATTACTATCAGAAAGGAAGAGGGACATATTACTAGATGTATTAAAAAGTTAATAAGAAAATATAAACAATTTTATGCTGATAAATTTGAAATTTTAGACAAATTCCTAGAAAAAATGCATCTTATTAAAATTGACTAGAGAAGAAATAGAAAACTAAAATAGTTCTCATATAGTTCTTCTAGGTAATTTGAATCACTAAAGAATTTTCCACACCAAAAAATCCCCAGATCTGTATGACTCCAAATGTGAGTTCTATCAAATATTCGAAGAAGTCCTTATCTTCTTAAACATAATTTTATGTATGAAAATGATTCCCCAAATCATTTTAGTAGGCTAACATAACCTTCATAGAAAAACCTGACCAGCACACTACCAGAAAGGAAAATTAAAGGTCAATTCCACTCACGAACATAGTTACAAAATCTTTAAAAAGATAACAGATATCAATAAGTTAGGCTTAACCCACTAAAGTTGGACTTGTTTAACACTAGGAAATAAATTAATGCAATTTATCACAAACAACAGATTGAAGGATAAAAAGCTCATGAGCATTTCAACAGATTAAAAATGTTTAATTAAATTCAACATCCATTTATAATTAAAAAAAATATATTGTCCTGACAAACTAGTAATAGAAGTGAAAATCACTAATCCAATAGAGGGTATCTACCAAACCCTACAGCAAAAATTCCTAGTCATGGAAGGTTAATATCTTTCTCTTTAATATTGGAAATTCGATGAGAATTCCTGCTAGCACTTCTTTTCAGCATTTTATTAGAGACCTTAACCAGTACAAGTAGACAAAAATGAAATTAAATATATAAGTATTATAAAGAACTAACATCACTGTCAGAAAATATAGTTGGGTAAACAGAAAGTCAAAATAATCTGGATACAAATTATTAAAATTAATAATAGAATGTAGAATGATTGATGAATATATATGCAAAATTGTGTGCTATATAACTATATATCTGCAATAATCATACCGAAGTGAAATTAAAATATATCACTTAAATAATACACACATGGAAGTATTTAGAATTAAATATATTAAAAGATGTATACACTCTCTCAAAGAAACTTATAGAACATTACTGAACACAATTGCTTTGTGAAGGAACACCTACTGGTTAAATTTTTGATAATTTGAGCACAAAATGAAAAATGACATAATGGACTATAATGGATGGCATTAAAAAAAAGAATCCATGAGTTCATGCTGATAGCAAAAACATTAAAAGGAGGGTGGGGAGAATGGAAAGCTCTTCACAAAAGAATGCCACCTAATAAAAAATGAATGATGGAATTTCAAATCACTGTTTTGCAACCTCTATAGTAATTAGTATGCTAAAATCATTAGGTGAAAGATTATAGGGAACAGGTTGTGCATACAATCTTATAATGTCATCCACTAGGTTATTTATTAATTTCGAAGGAAAAAGGTACCTTTTCAAAGGTGAGATCTGGCAGACATCACCTTAATGAGGCGATCAAACTTAACATCATCAATAATGAGACATCAGATCAAGTGTGTCCTGAGGTGAGCACTGAGCAGAGAACAGTACCTTTCATCCAGTACATCTGCCAAAAACTTTAACCAAAATCTACTCATGAGGAAAGAATAACCTAACCAAGTTAAAGATTTACAAAACAATTGGCCCACATTCTTCAAAAATGTCAGTGTCATGAAAGACCAAAGAAAAAAAGAACTGGAGAACTGCTGCTTTAGACTGATGAGACTAAAGATACTTGTCGGGACTTCCCTGGTGGTGCAGTGGTTAAGAATCCGCCTGCCAATTCAGGGGACACATGTTTGATCCCTGGTCTGGGAAGATCCCACATGCCGCGGAGCAACTAAGCCCATGCACCACAACTACTGAGCCTGCACTCTAGAGCCTGTAAGCCACAACTACTGAGCCCGCACACCACAACTACTGAAGCCCGCGTGCCTGGAGCCCGTGCTCCACAACAAGAGAAGCCACCGCAATGAGAAGCCTGTGCACAGCAATGAAGACCCAACGCAGCCATAAATAAATAAATAAATAAATAATAAATAAAGATACATGTCAACTAAACACTTTGAATGATTGTTTCTGAATTTTTAAAAAATGCCCAAGTATATAGGGTATATGGTTCTAGGCCTGACCAGAGAATCAGAGCCACTCTGAGTGATTTTTTTATGGGGATTATGTCTTATGCAATTATGGGAGCTGGTAGAGCTCCCATAATTAAGGAAGAAATACTTAAAACTACTACAGTCCTTGTTTCTGCACCTGTCACATGGTCATGGCTGGTAGGTATAACTACCTTCTTCTGATACCCATTCTCTCTCCCTTTTGCCCTCAGCAAGCACCTCAGATAGGCATGGCTCCTTGCCTGGCGGAGTGACCCAAACCTTCATTCCTAAAGGGTCTGGGCCATCAGTAGCCCAGCCTGTATTGTGGGTCGATGTAGTTTTCCATTGACTTAATCACAGGATATGGAAGTACTAAGAGGCATCCCTGGAGGATCTCCTGCATTCTAGACATACTCTTTGTTACATCTGTGGTGTAGCAGAGCAGTCCTTGATAGTCAGGATCAATCACCACAGCCATGTAGTAACCCCAAACCCTGAGATTAATGGGTGTCCTCTGCATTTGTGACATAAAGATGTTAGCAAGAACAGTATTGATCAATTTTATGGGTGAAAGCATTAAGGAGTGAGTGGTGGCAAAGGAAGTGGAAACTGTGGGTAAAGAAAACGTTTTTAAGAAGTTTGATGGGAAGGGGCAGAAAGAGATAGCCATAGCTGGAGAGAGATATAAAGCCAAGGGAAATTGGAGTGTGTGTTTATGTGACTGTGGAAAAGTTTTCTTCAGCTCTAGGGGTGGTAATGTTGCTGGTTCCTGGCTGCTCTAACTTCTGTCTTATGTCTCTTAACCTTGCTGAAATCTCTGTAATTGTTCTCATTAGAAGTCTCTTCATTAGAACCATTTGGAATATACCAGGTATCTTCTGCTTGTCCTTCAAGAATAACACTCCACCTTTTCCCACCATGGTTTGTGCTGGAAATAACAGCAGGAAATCAAGAGTAAGAGAAAAGGGAAATCATGGTATTTATTCCCTGTCTCTAGCTACCAAGTTGTCTCAAGTTGCTAGCTACCAGGTTGTCTCAAACAAGTGCCTTTTTCCCCCCAAAGGAGTTAGGTCCTGTCAAGAAGTACGTCCAGAGTACTGTCTCCCCTTGTCCCTTTAGACCTGGAGTGTGGAAGGCTCCTGATTTCTTTAAGTTTCAGGCTGTTGTTCCATCCCTTCCTGTTTTTCCTAAACCTTGCCCACATCTTTGCCTATTGTCCCTTTATTAAACTCTCTGCAAATGACTCAGTGTGATTGTGCCATCTATTACCTGCCAGGACCCTGACTGGTAAATGATGTGAGGCTCCCCCGTTACCACATCAGATGATGCCTCTCCAGTTGAGCTGTCTGTGCATGTTCATTTATTTCTGTGCAAAGGATTGTGCTTGTTATTCTCGTTCTTGTCTCTCTCACTAAGCAATCATGACTTGATCAAACTCAGAGAATGCATACCTATGGGAAGAAGGGGGAGACAGGGCAGCTCTGCCACGTGAGATTTCTCCTAATGCAGGTCATGGTCCTTCATTATCCACTGGTCTGGATATGACTCTGTGTGACACCTTGGTTCTCTGCTCTGCTGTGCTGAAGGGAGGGTGTTCTAGACCTCAGGTCTGTGTTGGATGGCCATGTCCTATTGCTGTGCTGACAGTTCTTCATCTCTTATCTACAACTGCTTGAGATTCACCCTTAACCTAGTCAACAGTTGGAGAATGAAGCCATGGTGTGTAGTGGTGGGAGCATGGGAGTCAGGTACACCTGGATGTGAGTTCTAACTCTCACTTACCACATAATTGTTCACAACAGCCTCACACCAACACTAATGCTAACTCTACTAACAGAAGGATGTCCCTCTGTAACAGGCGGGTCACAGTTTCCTTATATTCAGGAATGACTTCTTTCTTTGGGGGTTTTCTTTGGGCTATCTCTGTTCTGTTGTAGTCGGGGGGTGTTTATAGGCCAGTATAAATTTGGGGGGAAGAAGACAGCTTCCAGGTAGAATATTCCTTGAAAGTATGTCTTCCTGTTGGCAAAAATCACTGATTCTGTGTTACTTCCTGTGTTACACTGTGGAACACCATCCTCTGCCTGAAGCAACCCAAGTCGTGGCTGATTAACAGTCACACACACAATCCAGGGCTGCATTGAAACCAAGACTCAGGGTGTTAAAGAATGTATGTCACATAGGGGCCTTTCTAATGTATGCTTTTCTACATTAAAAAAAAAAGATCACAAATACAGTGGGTCCTGGATGACATTGCAGAAACACAGCCCACACACATATGAAAGGCTGCCTGGTGAAAAAGTAGAGCTAATGTTGCCTATTTCAAGTTTCATCTGAATTCTGACTCTGCCTCTTGTAAGCCATGGTTCAAAAAAGGATGTCTTCCATTGCATAATGTACCACATCTCCTTTATCCATTCATCTGTCGATGACATTTAGGTTGCTTCCATGTCCTGGCTATTGTGAATAGTGCTGCAATGAACATTGGGGTGCATGTGTCTTTTTGAATTATGGTTTTCTCTGGGTATATGCCCAGAAGTGGGATTGCTGGGTCATATGGTAGTTCTACTTTTAGTTTTCAAAGGAACCTCCATACTCTTCTCCATAGTGGCTGTATTGATTTACATTCCCACCAACAGTGCAAGAGGGTTTGCAGACATAAAAAGGAACGAAATTGGGTCATTTGCAGAGATGTGGATGGACCTAGAGTCTGTCATACAGAGTGAAGTAAGTCAGAAAGAGAAAAACAAATATCGTATGTTAACGCATTTATGAGGAATCTGGAAAAATGATACTGATGAGCCAATTTGGAGGGCAGGAATAAACAAGCAGACCTAGAAAACAGATGTGTGGACACGGGAGGAGGGTGAACTGGGAGATTAGGATTGACATATATACACTACCACGTGTAAAATAGATAGCTAGTGGGAACCTGCTGTATAGCACAGGGAGCTCAGGGCATCGATGCTCTGTGGTGACCTAGAGGGGTAGGATGGGGGGTGTGGGAGGGAGGTCCAAGAGGGAGGGGATATATATATACATATATTTGATTCACTTCGTTGTACAGCAGAAACTAACATAAAATTGTAAAGCAACTATGCCCCGCCCCCAAAAGGATGTCTTTCCCTCTGATCCTTGGAAATTCATGTGTATCAATTAGTATTTATTTGGCTGCAAAAAGCAGGACATTCTCGTGGTAGCTTTCACATTCAGGAACTCAGTTTTCTCACCTAACAAGAAGGCTGGTCCAGGAAGGTGCAACTGCTTGATGAGGCTGACAGGGACCCAAACTTAAACTTTTTGTCCTGCCATACTTAGCTTGTAACTTTAATAAGCACAATTGCAAAATGATTGCTGTGACCAGGCAACATATCTGCATAGCCAGCAGGAAGAAGGAGGAAGGGGCAGAAAGCCAAGAGAGCAGGCCCACTGAGTCTCTCCAAATGACTTCTAATTATACTTCATTGTATAAAGTGGGACACATGGCCAGCCCTTGCTGCAAAGGAATCTAGGAAGGTATTTTTTAACACTACATTGCCATCATGACATAATTGGGGGGTCTATCACTAGAGAAGAAAAGAGGTTGGGTAGGCAACTGGCAGTATCTGACACATAGTAAATTTTTTTCTTTCTTCCTACTATATATTCCCTTGCATTTTCTGATGTAGTCACTCTCTCGCCCTAGAAGTACATTTTATATACCCAAATCTAAAGGGTTTATTCTCAGCTGTGGTAGTATATGTAGGATATTTGTTTTGGGGTGGGGTGGGGTTGGACACTCAGTTATAACCTGAATCAAGGTATTTCTTTTTCTGACAATTTATTTTCTTTATTTCTGCCCCCAGCAAGTTTATTGTGTTTACCTTTATTGTCATTATAAAGTTATAAAAATATTACAAAACATTTAGGAAATAGAGAAAATAAAAGGATAATAACTAATAGTTTTACTACTCTAATATTTCCACTGTTAATATGCTTATATATTTCTTGCTGTTATTTTACTAGGCATTTTTTATCATAGTATTCATTAAATTTCATAACCCGATTTTACAATTATCAAATTATAAGTATTATTCTATGTTATTAGAACAATAATGTCATGATATCATAAATTATACATATATATATACATATATGTTTAGTAATACATACATATGACTAAATGGTAAAAACCAATACATTCCATCTTATAGGATTGTTGACATTGAAATAAGATCAAAATAATAGGTACCACTTAGTGAGGACTTACAGTATGCCAGGCATGGTCTGAGCACCACTTCAAATACATTATCTCATTTATTTCTTACAGCACCCTATGAACAAGGTGTTACTATCATCCCATGAACAAGTAAGGAAACTGAGCCTCAGAGATGGTTAAGTGACCTTTGAAGAATTACACAGCTAGTGTTCATTTTTTTATTGGAGTATAGTTGATTTACAAGGTTGTGTTACTTTCTGCTGTACAGCAAAGTGAATCAGTTATTCATATACATATATCCACCCTTTTTTAGATTCTTTTTGCATATAGGTCATTCCATTTCATTTTTTAAATAATAATATGGCTAATAATAATGTATAATCCTGAAAATATAACATTAATGCTATCTCCAGTCTAATGTCTCTGTGTTTCCCTGCTTCAATTTTATTACAGAAATCTTACTTTGGGGGGAAGCACGCGTGCGCACAGGCGGCGGCTGCGTTGGAGGGGTGGGGCCGGGGTACGAGTGCGCATGCTCGGTGGGAGCCCGAGAAGTACCTGGAGGAGGTGGGGGGCGAGGTAGAAAGGAGTGAGGTTGAAGAGCGCTTGCGCGGGAGGGCGACCGTGCGGGGAGGGGGCCCCAGAGCACAGGAGCGGAGACAGGACTTAAGGAGCTCTGGCGAGATCTCCAGGTTGCTATATATGTACGCAGGGAGCCCGCCTCCTTTCCCTGGTCTGATTCCGTCCTGCGTGACTGTACCTTCGAACGGTAGTCTTTTATCTCCGTCCACTTTCTCTGCCACCGAAGTGCGTGCCACCAACCCATGGAAGATTCGATGGACATGGACATGAGCCCCCTGAGGCCCCAGAACTATCTTTTCGGTAACTGCTGGGGGGTTGGAGCGAGGCCGAGCAGGGCCTGCAGGCTTTGGTGGGGGGGCGGGATCCCACTGAGGCCTGGGTTAGCGAGGAAAGCTAAGCAGGCTGGAGGCCTGAGGGAGTGGGAAGCGAGCAGACGGGGTCCTGCCGCCTGCAGGATGGGGACCCAGGACGGGTGAGCCGGAAGCACGGAGGGAGTTGGGAAGGAGGGGCGGCCTGAGGCCTGGGGCGGCAGCGGTCCGAGGCCCAGGGCCTGAGGTAACGTGGAACCGACCGGCTGAGGGTTCGGCGTTACGCGGGGCCCATGGTGGAGCCCCGGGCACAATTATTTTCTGGGGTTTTGTGAGTTGGTAGGCTTCTGATTCCAGGCGGGTGCCTGAGGCTGAGCTCCGCGGTTGGCGGTGCAGGAGGTTTTGTGGGTTCGGGGTGTGAGAAGGCTTGGGCCTCCTTTCTGGACGAGAGGATCGATTGAGCATGGCGTTGTCCTCGGTCCTCAGGGTCAGGAGCTCTCGACCGAGCCTCGGCTCCAGTGCCTCGGCTGGTTGCTGGGGGCAAGGGAGGTGCGGCTCTGCCCGGCGTGAGGAGGCCATGACCGCTGGGGAGCACGTGGTTGCCACGTGGTTGGGTGAAGGAGGGGGGTGTGGGCACTGCATCTGGGGCTCACTGGTGTCTGTCACCCCCAAGCCTGGGGTCCTGGGGCTTGATTGAGGCTGGTGGGCTGGAAATGTTAAAGTGGTTGGTAGCTCCAGGGCTCTTGGAGGTCTTTTGTTAGGTGCTTAACATCTATGCTGGTAGTTCTCATTTAGAGAATCCTCTTTCTGTCTCACCGCGTCCGCCTCGCAGAAGAGGTACTGCCGCTCAGAGAACCGAAGTGTCTTAACGAAGGTGGCACTTGTAGGAAGAGACTACATCTAATCCCATGACCCTTGCCTCCAGAGCTGATGCATTACAAATGATTTGGGGTGGGGGGTGGCTAGGGAGGGAGACTGGTGGAGGTAGCCTTCTGTTAAACTTACAATTCTATACCAGGGTTTTGGGATTTCCGCCTCGAGCACACCAAGTACCAAACTAAGGGGCCTGCGTTGGTTTTTCAGTCTCACTAAACTGAATTGTTGAAGCCTTTGTGTCAGGCTTTAAAGTAAGTGCAAATCCTGCCCCAAATTAATTTTGTTTCCTTATATACCGTGCTGAGATTTGTTAATTGAGCAATAACAGTTAAGCATCTATTCCAGTAACTATTAGATGACAACTAAATGGGACAAAAAAGAAATCTTACTTTGAAGCAGGACTCATAATTCTACTAGAAAAATCTTACCGTGAGAGGCAAAACATATCAATGTAGTCACATGTAAAATGTCAATTTGAAAATTATCCCATCAGGTTAATGAATTATGTCTGTTTTATCTGAACTATCTATTTTATTCAAATTGCTACTACTTTACTCTGATGCATAAACAAGCTTTTTAGAAACAAACTCTTATATATATGACAATTCTCTGCATCTCAGCTTAATCATGTCACAGTTTCCTGCTTATTTTGTGGTATTTACTGAAATAATGATTATCCATATCAAAGTTTAACTAGTTTTGCCTTCTCCTTTTAAGACATAACATAGGTGTATTTGGAGTAGGGAAGCTTTGATGACCTACCACTCTTTTCAGAAAAGACAGAAAAGTGAGAAAAGTCAGAGTAGCTTAGGATTTTCTTAGATTCTTAATGCCATAAAGAAGCAAACTACTAAATGATTTTCATGGGAATTTATCAGTACATTGATTTAATACTTTTCTTTACCTTTTTCTTGTACCAGGAAAGCTCACCTAAGAAGATACCTCAATGTTCTTACTCAAAGTGATTAAACCAGAAAAAAATTAGGGGACTTTTCCTGATCTTGCATTGAACTAAAACAGTGAAACCAAAAATGTGTTTAGTTTTTATTTTTCATAGGTAATACATTCAAATGAGTTTTAAAAATGAAGAAAGAAAAGTTTAACAAAGTGTACACTGAGATTTTTTACCACCTCCTCATCATCTACCTCACACTCTACTCCCCAATGCCCCCCCCTTGGTTAACTACTTGTATCAACTGCTGATATTATTTCTTCCATTTCTTATATAAAATGTGGCCTTCTTCTGCACCTTGAGTTTTACACTTAACAATACCTCCTGGATATCTTTCTTTACCAGTGCATCTTCTGCTTCCTCACTGTTTTTTACAGATACCTAATATTCCATTGTGTGTATGTACCATATGTACCATAGTTTAATTAACCATTCCTCTGCTGATAGATAACTTGGGTTGTTTCCAATCTTTTCCTTTTACAAACAAAGCAATATTGAATAACCTTGGACATAAATCATTTTGATGTGTGCAGATGTGTCAGTAAGATACATTCCCAGAAGTAAGATTGCTGGGTCAAAGGGTAAATACATTTGTAACTATTAAAAATACTGTCAAAATGTCCTTCATGGGGGTTGTATCTTTTGTCCTTCAGCTAGCAGTGTATGAAAATACCTATCACCCCATAGCCTAGGAAGCAGAATGTTGTTCAACTTTTTGATTATTGCCAAGCTGATAATTGAAAAAATGATGTTGGCTAGTATAGTCTGGTTTTAATTCACAGAGATAATGTGCTATTTTGAATCACTCAAAAGAGCTTTGGTGTTTTTTTAATGTAATTTGTGTCTTTGCCACACACAGTCGTCAGGTGTTATGTCACAAAATCAGTGCTGTAGGTGGAACTGTGTTAATGAGGATTTCCAGGATTTGTATTGTTGGCCCTTTAGTATATAAGGTATTGTTGTGGTGGTGAGAGCCCTTGAACATATGCCAGGAGAAAGATGCAGGAGCAAGGAGTCAAGCCCTGGATCTGCCAGTAACTGATCAGGTGCTTTGAGCCAGTCACTAGGAGTTCAGTAGCCTCATGTGGTAGGAGTATCGGTAAGCAGAATACTGGGATGGAGAGAAACAAAGTTTTGATGACTGTGACCAAGGAGGGGGCATTGTGGGAGAAGACACCGATTTGAGACAGCAAAACTATGCCTGGCTGAAACCAGCAATCGGAAATACGGACTAGTGATGATCTGGAGGGAGGAAACAGACATACTCTATTGGAATTCCATTTCCGTTCCAATGTGGGGAGATGCTCAGATGGACCCTGTGATACCAAATTCTGGTTACATTGGGGCCAAGCCAGTGTTGAAGTTAAAAAGGGATTGGTGTTTGTAAACACTTAACTTCAAAATCTATGATTAGATACAAATGAACTTTATTTTATTTTGGAGATCCTACACATCTTATGACAATAATTTGAGTTAAATTTAAATTCCAAGGTAGTCTGCTTAAAATCACATGTTAGATTTGTGGGCATTGATAATTATCAAATAATTATTTCCTGGTTGCCAATTGTTTCCCTGAAACATTTAGCAGAACGTAGAGTATAATCCTATTTTACTTGAACCTTATTTCCTTATTCATATATATTTATATAGAATAATATTGAAAAGACTATATACTAAAAAGCATATAGGCTTCCAAACCCATTCTATCTAGGCTGTAAATTTACAAGTAATTTTATTTTTTGCTTGCTTCTATGTATTTCTATAATTTTTCTACATCGAATATTTGAATATTTGTTATCTTTGAAAATAATTTTATAAAGTCAAGAAAAAATACTTTTGAGGTTAAAAATGGAGCCGGGGAGAATTTCATTGTTAAAAGTTCAAAGAAGCTCTCATATCTAGAGAAAAACAAATATCGTATATTAATGAATATATGTGGAACCTAGAAAAATGGTACAGATGAACCGGTTTGGAGGGCAGAAATTGAGACACAGATGTTAGAGAACAAACGTATGGACACCAAGGGGGGAAAGCGGCAGGGGGTGGGGATGGTGGTGTGATGAATTGGGCGATTGGGATTGACATGTATACACTGATGTGTATAAAGTGGATGACTAATAAGAACCTGCTGTATAAAAAAAAGAAAAAGTTCAAAGAAGCTCTCATATCTAGTCAGCGCTCTTCAACCAACCAGAGGCATTTTAGATGAAGTAGGGTAACAATTGCTAAGTCCTTTTTCCCTTTATTAGGAATCTATCTGAACACTTTCTGCAGTATAATTCTTTCCTTGCTTTACATTTTTTATTTGAAGTAAAAATAAAGGAAGTCATAGAGCTTGAAGGTGAAAAAGCCTTTCAGTATGCCTATTTGGTACGTAAACATAATATTTCAACCACTTTGTTTTATTTCTCTCATGATTTCCAATAGATATAAAAGGTCTCAGTTCAACTTTCTATTGTATTATAATGGTTATCTTCACAGGACGCTGTTCACAGTATTTTTTTAACTGGTCTCTGGGCAGTCCATCTGACATAGAACCAGATTAATATATTCCCAAAACACCACTTTCATTATGTAACTTTCCTGCTCAAAAATCTTCAACAGTTTCTGTAATTTGTAGTCATGATTTTTAAGCCTTTAAATAGTAGAACACCTTTTCCCCAAAGGAAACATTATGTGGAATCCCCATGTTAAAAAAAAGATGAAGATAATATTTTATGAGCCCTTATGGTAAAGTCATTCAATAAAAACCATGAGGCTATTTTGATGCACACAAAAAGAAAGTCTGAGTGTTATGGTTGACACTGAAAGTCTTCAGATTTCAAAATATTTCTGTAGTTTATTTTGGTTGCATCAAACCGAGAAAAATGTCAATTTATAAAAAAAAAGATGCTGTTAATAAAAGTCTTTTTAATAACAACGAATTGAGAGACCTTCAAGATGGCAGAAGATTAAGACGTGGAGATCACCTTCCTCCCCACAAACACATCAGAAATATATCTACATGTGGAACAACTCCTACAGAACACCTACTGAATGCTGGCAGAAGACCTCAGACTTCCCAAAAGGCAAGAAACTCCCCACGTACCTGGGTAGGGCAAAAGAAAAAAGAAAAAACAGAGACAAAAGAATACAGATGGGACCTGCGCCACTGGCAGGGAGCTGTGAAGGAGGAAAAGTTTCCACACACTAGGCAGCCCCTTCACTGCTGGAGATGGGGGGTTGTGGGGGGAAGCTTCAGAGCCACGGAGGACAACGCAGCACAGCAACAGGGGTGCGGAAGGCAAAGTGGAGAGATTCCCGCACAGAGGATCGGTGCCGACCAGCACTCACCAGCCCGAGAGGCTTGTCTGCTCACCCTTCAGGATGGGCCGGGGTCCGTTAAATGCATTAAATTAAATGTACCAACATTCGAATTATAGGGGTCCCAGAAGTAGAAGAGAAAAAGAAAGGGACTGAGAAAATATTTGAAGAGGTTATAGTTGAAAACTTCCCTAATATGGGAAAGGAAATAGTTAATCAAGTCCAGGAAGCTCAGAGAGTTCCATACAGGATAAATCCAAGGAGAAACACGCCAAGACACATGTTAATCCTACTATCAAAAGTTAAATACAAAGAAAAAATATTAAAAGCAGCAAGGGAAAAGCAACAAATTACATACAAGGGAATCCACATAAGGTTAACAGCTGATCTTTCAGCAGAAACTCTGCAAGCCAGAAGGGAGTGGCAGGACATATTTAAAGTGGTGAAAGGGTAAAACCTACAACCAAGATTACTCTACCCAGCAAGGATCTGATTGAGATTCGACAGAGAAATTAAAACCTTTACAGACAAGCAAAAGTTAGCACCACCAAACCACCTTTACAACAAATACGAAAAGAACTTCTCTAGGCAGGAAACACAAGAGAAGGAAAAGACCTACAAAAACAAACCCAAAACAGTTAAGAAAATGGTAATAGGAAAATACATATAGTTAATTACCTTAAATGTAAATGGATTAAGTGGTCCAACCAAAAGCTATAGACTGGCTAAATGGATACAAACACAAGACCTGTATATATGCTGTCTACAAGAGGCCCACTTCAGACCTAGGGACACATACAGACTGGAAGTGTGGGGATGGAAAAAAATATTCAATGCAAATGGAAATGAAAAGAAAGTAGCATTTCTCATATGAGTAGCAATTCTCATATGAGAGAAAATAGACTTTAAAATAAAGACTATTACAAGAGGCAAAGAAGGACACTACATAATGATCAAGGGATCACTCCAAGAAGAAGACATAACAATTGTAAATATTTATGCACCCAACATAGAAGCACCTCAATACATAAGGCAAATACTAACAGCCATAAAAGGGGAAATTGACAGTAACACAATCATAGTAGGGGACTTTAACACACCACTTTCATTAATGGACAGATCATCCAAAATGAAAATAAATAAGAAAACCCAAGCTTTAAATGATATATTAAAAAAGATGGACTTAATTGATATTTTTAGGACATTCCATCCAAAAACAGCAGAATACACTTTGTTCTCAAGTGCTCATGGAACATTCTCCAGGATAGATCATATCTTGGGTGAAAAATCAAGCCTTGGTAAATTTAAGAAAATTGAAATCGTATCAAGTATATTTTCAAACCACAACCCTATGAGACTTGATGTCAATTACAGGGGAAAAAATGTAAAAAATACAAACACGTGGAGGCTAAACAATACACTACTTAATAACCAAGAGATCACTGAAGAAATCAAAGAGGAAATCAAAAAATATCTCGAAAAAAAGGACAATGAAAACATGACAACCCAAAACCTATGGGATGCAGGAAAAGCAGTTCTAAGAGGGAAGTTTATAGCAATACAAACCTACCTAAAGAAGCAAGAAACATCTCAAACAATCTAACCATACATCTAAAGCAATTAGAGAAAAAAGAACAAAACCCCAAAGTTAGCAGAAAGAAAGAAATCATAAAAATCATATCAGAAATAAAAAAGACATGAAGGACACAATAGCAAAGATCAATCAAACTAAAATCTGGTTCTTTGTGAAGATAAACAAAATTGATAAACCATTAGCCAGACTCATCAAGAAAATAAGGGAGAAGACTTAAATTAACAAAATTAGAAATGAAAAGGAGAATTAAAAAGTGACACTGAAGAAATACAAAGGATCATGAGAGATTACTAAAAGCAACATGCCAATACAATGGACAACCTGGAAGAAATGGACAAATTCTTAGAAAAGTACAACCTTCCAAGACTGAACCAGGAAGAAATAGAAAATACTAACAGACCAATCACAAGCAGTGAAATTGAAACTGTGATTAAAAATCTTCCAACAAACTAAAACCCAGACCTGATGGCTTCACAGAAGAATTCTATCCAACATTTAGAGAAGAGCTAACACCTATCCTTCTCAAACTCTTCCAAAATATAGCAGAGGGAGGAACACTCCCACACTCATTCTATGAGGCCACCATCACCCTAATAACAAAACCAGACAAAGATGTCACAAAGAAAGAAAACTACAGGTCAATATCACTGATTAACATGCAGGCAGAAATCCTCAACAAAATACTAGCAAACAGAATCCAACAGCACATTAAAAGGATCATACACCATGATCAAGTGGGGTTTATCCCAGGAATGCAAGGATTCTTCAATATATGCAAATCAATCAATGTGATACACCATATTAACAAATTGAAGGATAAAAACCATACGATCATCTCAGTAGATGCAGAAGAAGCTTTTGACAAAATTCAACACCCATTTATGATAAAAACCCTCCAGAAAGTAGGCATAGAGGGAATCTGCCTCAACATAATAAAGGCCATATATGACAAACCCACAGCCAACATCATTCACAATGGTGAAAATCTGAAACCATTTCCCCTAGATCAGGAACAAAATAAGGTTGCTCACTCTCACCACTGTTATTCAACATACTTTTGGAAGTTTTAGCCACAGTAATCAGAGAAGAGAAAGAAATAAAAGGAATCCAAATTGGAAAAGAAGTAAAACTTTCACTGTTTGCAGATGACATGATACTATACATACAGAGTCCTAAAGACTCTACCAGAAAACTACTAGAGCTAATCAATGAATTTGGTGAAGTAGCAGGGTACAAAATTAATGCACAGAAATCTCTTGCATTCCTATACACTAACGATGAAAAATCTGAAAGTGAAATTAAGGAAACACTCCCATTTACCATTGCAACAAAAAGAATAAAATACCTAAGAATAAACCTACCTAGGGAGACAAAAGACCTGTATGCAGAAAACTATAAGACACTGATGAAAGAAATTGGATGATGCAAACAAATGGAGAGATATACCATGTTCTTGGATTGGAAGAATCAACATTGTGAAAATGACTATACTACCCAAAGCAATCTACAGATGCAATGTAATCCCTATCAAACTACCACTGGCATTTTTTACAGAACTAGAACAAAATATTTCACAATTTGTATGGAAACACAAAAGACCCTGAATAGCCAAAGCAATCTTGAGTAAGGAAAACGGAGCTGGAGGAATCAGGCTCCCTAACTTCAGACTATACTACAAAGCTACAGTAATAAGACATCATGGTACTGGCACAAAAACAGAAATATAGATCAATGGAACAGGACAGAAAGCCCACAGATAAACCCACATACCTATGGTTACCTTATTTTTGATAAAGGAGGCAAGAATATACAATGGAGAAAAGACAGCCTCTTCAATAAGTGGTGTTGGTAAACCTGGACAGCTACATGCAAAAGAATGAAATTAGAACACTCCCTAACACCATACACCAAAATAAACTCAAAATGGATTAAAGACCTAAATGTAAAGCCAGACACTCTAAAACTCTTAGAGGAAAACATAGGCAGAACACTCTATGATACAAATCACAGCAAGATCCTTTTTGACCCACCTCCTAGAAAAATGGGAATAAAAAACAAAAATAAACATATGGGACCTAATGAAAGTTAAAAGCTTTTACACATCAAAGGAAACCATAAAAGAAACGAAAAGATAACTCTCAGAATGGGAGAAAATATTTGCAAACGAAGCAACTGACAAAGGATTTAATTTCCAAAATTTACAAGGAGCTCATGCAGCTTAATAGAAAAAAACCAAACAACCCAATCCACAAATGGGCAGAAGACCTAAATAGACATTTCTCCAAGGAAGATATGCAGATTGCCAGGAAACACATGAAAGAATGCTCAACATCACTAATCATTAGAGAAATGCAAATCAAAACTACAATGAAGTATCACCTCACATCAGTCAGAATGGCCATCATCAAAAAATCTACAAACAATAAATGCTGGAGAGGGTGTGGAGAAAAGGGAACCCTCTTGCAGTGTTGGTGGGAATGTAAATTGATACAGTCGCTGTGGAGAACAGTATGGAGTTTCCTTAAAAAATTAAAAATAGGACTACCATACGTCCCAGCAATCACACTACTGGGCATTCACCCTGAGAAAACCATAATTCAAAAAGAGTTATGTACCACAATGTTCATTGCAGCCCTATTTACAGTAGCCAGGACATGGAAGCAACCTAAGTGTCCATCGATAGATGAATGGATAAAGAAGATGTGACACATATATTCAATGGAATATTACTCAGCCATAAAAAGAAATGAAATTGAATTATTTGTAGTGAGGTGGATGGGCCTAGAGACTGTCATACAGAGTGAAGTAAGTCAGAAAGATAAAAACAAATACCATATGCTAACACATATATATGGAATCAAAAAAAAAAAAAAAAGCTTCTGAAGAACCTAGGCCCAGGACAGCAATAAAGACACAGATGTAGAGAATGGACTTGAGGACATGGTGAGGGGGAAGGGTAAGCTGAGATGAAGTGAGATAGTGGCATGGACATATATACACTACCAAATGTAAAATAGATAGTGGGAAGCAGCCGCATAGCCCAGGGAGATCAGCTTGGTGCTTTGTGACCACCTAGAGGGGTGGGATATGGAGGGTGGAAGGGAGATGTAAGAGGGAGGGGATATGGGGATACATGTATATGTATAGCTGATTCACTTTGTTATAAAGCAGAAACTAACACACCATTGTAAAGCAATAATACTCCAATAAAGATGTTAAAAAAGAAAGAAAGCAAGGAGCCTAAAAAAAATAAAATTACAACAAATCACAAATTGTATCAAAAATGTACTCCAAGGTTTGCAGTGAAAGTTAATGTGTTCAGAAGTCACTGGGTCAAAATGTGATATATCATACCTTTGAGTGTGGTGCTGTTTTGCTTGTCTGTTTCCTTGTTTGTTTCAACTACAGGACTTGAAATTCAGAAAATATATTTTTTAAATGTTGAATATCAGGTTTGTCCTAAAAAGCATCGTAGTTCATGGAAGGATTTTCACCAAATGAAAGCCGGTTGCTTCTTCGTAGCTTGAAAGTAGGCCGCCTTTTTTCCTCCTTGACCCCGTTCATACTGTCAGATAGGTTTTTTTAAAAAAAACAAACAAACAGTTTTGAGTACCCAGAAAGTCTGCTGAAGTGGGAAACATTCCCCTTTGTTGATCTCTGCCAATGTAGGGAATTGTTTTTGTGATGTTCACCCCTCTCCTCACTTTGACATTGTGCAGATTTCAGTGGGGGTTTGCACCTATGGGATTATATCTTTCATCAAAGTTTGAAGACCTTTCTTTTCACTGTGCTTAGCTGGCCTTCAAATTTTCAAACCCTAGAAATCATGTCCAGAATAAACGTGAGGCTAACAGATACAAGGCTCCGAGATTGCTCCTTTAGCCTCACCTGTGTTTTTTCATTGTGCCATCCTTACACTTTGCCTGCTGGTTATTGCCAATCACAAAGCAATGCACTTTTCACATGTTGCAATATTCACTCTTATTTCCTGAGAATATATCTTTCTAATGATTTATTCCATATGCACAGATAGCAAATGCATTTTCGTATCACTTTTCCTTTTAAAATTATTTTTACTTTTTGTCATAAATGTCACTTTTGTTACACATTTTAAAAAAAATTTTATTGGAATATAGTTGATTTACAATGTTGTGTTAATTTCTGATGTACAGCTTGTTACTTACACTTTTAACACACTTACTGCTTTTTTGCACTCATTGGTCATAATAGGGTAACTGCTGATTGAAAACATTTTAAACAAACATTCAGCAAACACACAGTAAACTCACAAGGAGAGTAGTCAAGACTAAAGGGACAAGCACAACTGTTGACACTATCTGTTGATGACAGATAAAACTGACTCACTGCTTTTCCAGACAGTAGCTCTGTGTGCACCTCTGGCAGTGTGGAAGTTACAAGTTTGTCATTGACCTTTCCTAAGGAGTTTCTGTAATTAACAAGTACACTTTAAAAAAGCAATTCAGGGACTTACCTGGTGGTCCAGTGGTTAAGACTCCACACTCCCAATGCAGGGGGCACAGGTTCCATCCCTGGTTGGGGAACTAAGATCCTTCATGCCACATGGTGCAGCCTGGAAAAAAAAAAAAAGGCAATTCAAATCATGCATTAGCAGGACATAACTACATGTTAGAATAAGAGTTAGCAAATTTATCCTGTGAAGGCCTAGATCTCAGACTGTGCAAGTTTCAGGGTCTTGATTTGGACTACTCAACTATGTGGCTGTAGCACAAAAACAGCCATAGAGAATATGTAAACAAATGAGTGTGGATGTGTCCCAATAAAACTTTATTTATAAAAACAAGCAAAATGGGCTAGATTTGGCCCACAGGCTGTAGCTTGCCAAACCCTGGGTGGGAATGTAAGCAATTCTTGTTTGTATTACTGTACATTAATACATAAATAATCAGTGGTGGATTCAAGATGGCAGCAAATTCTTTGCTACTTCTTCCTTTGAAAAGTAGAGTCTAATTTTCCTCTCCTTGAGTTGGAGGTGTCCTTAATGACTTGTTTGACAAACAGAATGTGCTTGAGTGTCATTATGGGAATCCCGAGGCTGGGTCAGAAGAAGCCTTGTAACTTTCTCCTGGGCCTCTTCCAACGCTTGTTTTAGGGAAGCCAGCCACCATGTAATAAGACTGACGATCCTGAGACTGCCCTGAGGTAAAGTAGCCCAATGCACGTGGCAAAGCACTAGAGGATGAGCTACAATGTGTAGAAAAAGAGAGAGAAGAACAGAATCATGTGAATTAAGAATCCATCTCGCAAGGGGACCTGTGGTTGGCAGCCTCCAGTTGGAGCCAAGTATATCAGAGAGAAGCCACCCCACTACACTGTATCCAAACTGCAGATTGAGTCAAATGTTGTTGTTCTTTTAAACCATTGCATTTTGGGGTGGTGTAGTGCGTTTGAGAATTTCAGGGCTCATCAAGAAAAAAACAAGACCATGTGGTGGCAATAGCACACACAAGCTTTATTTGGGGTGGGAGTGTTTTGACAAACTGAGGTGTAAGTCCCTCAGGGCAGGGGACCTTTCAGTGGCAGCTGGTATGAAGCCACCACTCAGAAGGGAAAGAGGACACAGGAAATTCTAGGGGACAGGGAAATCAGAGAGCAGGCTTACACTTTTAAGTAATGTGAGCTGCTCACAAGGGCAGTAATAGCTTGGGCTCTTTTATAGCCCCTTGCCTTGTCTTATATATGGCTAGCGGATATTGGGTGCAGTTCATGGATTTTATGCCAAGCAGCAGGCTCTAAATGGCTAAAACTATGCTTATTTGGGCTACATAATTTTTAATTGATGTGTAAAATTGAGTTTAGTGCCAGTAGGCTTTGAGCTAATGGTCAGCCTGCTGTGAAGAAGTAAACAACATAGGGGCCAATATACAGGGGTCGTCTTTGGCTTATTCATATAACAGGTGGTTTATTTTGCAGTAATAGGTAGAACAATCATACAGCTATGCTATAATACAATCTTTTCAGCTACCTATATTTGGTTTCCCCAATTAGGCTCCACCTTTCTTTAGCACACAGCAGATATCTTGAATGTTTTGTATTCAGCACAGGATCTAACCCAATGCTTTGTAAACAGTTGCTAGGTAATAAATATTTTTTAAATGGTGCAAAATTACAAATATTTCAATGGCCAAGAAGTCACAGTTCTAATTGGCAGGCACAAAAGAAAGGGGTCTGTTGGCATGCAAAATGCAAATATTCTGGAGTTGGTGAACGAGGGCACTTTCTGCAAAGGTTTGAGAGGAGATACGGAACTAATCTTTAGCTCTGTTGATCAGATCATATTCTTTGAAATCTACTATACTCATTTCCTGACAGTTACAATGCTTTCTCTTTTTTAAACATCTTTATTGGAGTATAATTGCTTTACAATGTTGTGTTAGTTTCTGCTGTATAACAAAGTGAATCAGCTATATGTGTATATATATATCCCCATATCCCCGCCCTCTTGTGTCTCCCTCCCACCCTCCCTATCCCACCCCTCTAGGTCATCACACAGCACCGAGCTGATCTCCCTGTGCTTTGCGGCTGCTTCCGACTAGCTATCTATTTTACATTTGGTAGTGTACATGTGTCAATGCTACTCTCTCACTTCGTCCCAGCTTACCCTTCCCTTTCCCCATCTTCAAGTCCATTCTATGCGTCTGTGTCTTTATTCCTGTCCTGCCCCTAGGTTCATTAAAAACTTTTTTAGATTGCATATATACGTTTTAGCATATGGTATTTATTTTTCTCTTTCTGACGTCACTCTGTATGACAGTCTCTAGGTCCATCCACCTCACTACAAATAACTCAATTTTGTCTCTTTTTATGGCTGAATAATATTCCATTGTATATATGTGCCACATCTTTATCCATTCATCTATCGATGGACACTTAGGTTGCTTCCATGTCCTGGTTATTGTAAATAGTGCTGCAGTGAACATTGTGGTACATGACTCTTTTTGAATTATGGTTTTCTCAGGGTGTATGCCAAGCAGTGGGATTGCTGGGTGGTATGGTAGTCCTATTTTAAGTTTTTTAAGGAACCTCCATACCATTCTCCATAGTGACTATATCAATTTACATTCCCACCAACACTGCAAGAGGGTTCCCTTTTCTCCACACCCTCTCTAGCATTTACTGTTGTAGATTTTTTGATGATAGCCATTCTGACTGGTGTGAGGTGATACTTCATTGTAGTTTTGATTTTCATTTCTCTAATGATTAGTGATGTTGAGCATTCTTTCATGTGTTTGTTGGCAATCTGTATACCTTCTTTGGAGAAATGTCTATTTAGGTCTTCTGCCCATTTTTGGATTGGGTTGTTTGTTTTTTTGATATTGAGATGCATGAGCTGCTTGTAAATTTTGGAAATTAATCCTTTGTCAGTTGCTTGGTTTGCAAATATTTTCTCCCATTCTGAGGGTTGTCTTTTTGTCTTTTTTATGGTTTCTTTTGCTGTGCAAAATGTTTTAAGTTTCATTAGGCCCCATTTGTTTATTTTTGTTTTTATTTCCATTTCTCTAGGAGGTGGGTCAAAAAGGATCTTGCTGTGATTTCTGTCATAGAGTGTTCTGCCTATGTTTTCCTCTAAATCCTGTAAAAATGGATTTATGTTTTTAATCCATTTTGACTTTATTTTTGTGTATGGTGTTAGGGAGTGCTCTAATTTCATTCTTTTACATGTAGCTGTCCAGTTTTCCCAGCACCACTTATTGAAGACGCTGTCTTTTCTCCATTGTATATTCTTGCCTCCTTTATCAAAAATAAGTGACCATAGGTATGTGGGTTTATCTCTGGGCTTTCTATCCTGTTCCATTGATCTATCTTTCTGTTTTTGTGCCAGTACCATGCTGTCTTGATTACTGTAGCATTAGAGTGTAGGCTGAAGTCCGGGAGCCTGATTCCTCCAGATCCGTTTTTCTTTCTCAATATTGCTTTGGCTATTCAGGATCTTTCGTGTTTCCATACAAATTGTGAAATTTTTTGTTCTAGTTCTGTAAAAAATGCCAGTGGTAGTTTGATAGGGATTACATTGCATCTGTAGATTGCTTTGGGTAGTATAGTCATTTTCACAATGTTGATTCTTCCAATCCAAGAACATGGTATATCTCTCCATTTGTTTGCATCATCCAATTTCTTTCATCAGTGTCTTATAGTTTTCTGCATACAGGTCTTTTGTCTCCCTAGGTAGGTTTATTCTTAGGTATTTTATTCTTTTTGTTGCAATGGTAAATGGGAGTGTTTCCTTAATTTCACTTTCAGATTTTTCATCGTTAGTGTATAGGAATGCAAGAGATTTCTGTGCATTAATTTTGTACCCTGCTACTTCACCAAATTCATTGATTAGCTCTAGTAGTTTTCTGGTAGAGTCTTTAGGACTCTGTATGTATAGTGTCATGTCATCTGCAAACAGTGAAAGTTTTACCTCTTTTCTGATTTGGATTCCTTTTATTTCTTTTTCTTCTCTGATTACTGTGGCTAAAACTTCCAAAAGTATGTTGAATAATAGTGGTGAGAGTGGGAAACCTTGTTTTGTTCCTGATCTAGGGGAAGTGCTTTCAGTTTTTCACCACTGAGAATGATGTTGGCTGTGGGTTTGTCATATATGGCCTTTATTATGTTGAGGTAGGTTCCCTCTATGCCTACTTTCTGGAAGGCTTTTATCATAAATGGGTGTTGAATTTTGTCAAAAGCTTTTTCTGCATCTCTTGAGATGATCATATGGTTTTTATCCTTCAGTTTGTTAATATGGTGTACCACATTGATTGATTTGCATATATTTAAGAATCCCTGCATTCCTGGGATAAACCCCACTTGATCATGGTGTATGATCCTTTTAATGTGCTGTTGGATTCTGTTTGCTAGTATTTTGTTGAGGATTTTTGCCTGCATGTTAATCAGTGATATTGACCTGTAGTTTTCTTTCTTTGTGACATCTTTAGTTTTGGTATCAGGGTGATGGTGGCCTCGTAGAATGAGTGTGGGAGTGTTCCTCCCTCTGCTATATTTTGGAAGAGTTTGAGAAGGATAGGTGTTAGCTTTTCTCTAAATGTTGGATAGAATTCTTCTGTGAAGCCATCTGGTCCTGGGCTTTTGTTTGGTGGAAGACTTTTAATCACAGTTTCAATTTCACTGCTTGTGATTGGTCTGTTTATATTTTCTATTTCTTCCTGGTTCAGTCTTGGAAGGTTGTACTTTTCTAAGAATTTGTCCATTTCTTCCAGGTTGTCCATTGTATTGGCATGTAGTTGCTTTTAGTAATCTCTCATGATCCTTTGTATTTCTTCAGTGTCACTTTTTAATTCTCCTTTTCATTTCTAATTTTGTTAATTTAAGTCTTCTCCCTTATTTCCTGATGAGTCTGGCTAGTGGTTTATCAATTTTGTTTATCTTGTCAAAGAACCAGCTTTTAGTTTTATTGATCTTTGCAATTGTTTCCTTCATTTCTTTTTCATTTATTTCTGATCTGATCTTTATGATTTCTTTCCTTCTGCTAACTTTGGGGTTTTTTTGTTCTTCTTTCTCTAATTGCTTTAGGTGTAAGGTTAGATTGTTTTGTTTTAATTTTATTTGTTTATTTATTTATTTATTTATGGATGTGTTGGATCTTCATTTCTGTGTGAGGGCTTTCTCTAGTTGCGGCAAGTGGGGGCCACTCTTCATTGCGGTTCACAGGCCTCTCACCAGCCCCCACCTCTCTTGTTGCAGAACACAGGTGCCAGAGGCGCAGGCTCAGTAATTGTGGCTCATGGGCCTAGTTGCTCCGCGGCATGTGGGATCTTCCCAGACCAGTGCTCAAACCCGTGTCCCCTGCATTGCCAGGCAGATTCTCAATCACTGCGCCCCCAGGGAAGCCCTGTTAGATTGTTTATTTGAGATGTTTCTTGTTTCTTGAGGTAGGATTGTATTACTATAAATTTGCCTCTTAGAACTGCTTTTGCTGCATCTGATAGGTTTTGGGTCGTTGTGTTTTCATTGTCATTTGTTTCTAGGTATTTTTTGATTTCCTCTTTGATTTCTTCAGTGATCTCTTGGTTATTTAGTAGCATAATGTTTAGCCTCCATGTGTTTTTAGTTTTTACAGATTTTTTGCTGGAGTTGATATCTAGTTTCATAGTATTGCAGTAAGAAATGATACTTGATTCAATTTCAGTTTTCTTAAAATTAACAAGGCTTGATATGTGACCCAAGATATGATCTATCCTAGAGAATGTTCCATGAGCACTTGAGAAGAAAGTATATTCTGTTGTTTTTGGATGGAATGTCCTATAAATATCAATTAAGTCCATCTTGTCTAATGTGTTATTTAAAGCTTGGGTTTCCTGATTGATGTTCATTTTGGATGATCTGTCCACTACTGAAAGTGGGCTGTAAAAGTCCCCTACTATGACTGTGTTACTGTTGAATTCACCTTTTATGGCTGTTAGCATTTGCCTTACATATTGAAGTGCTCCTATGTTAGTTGCATAAAGATTTACAATTGTTATATCTTTTTCTTGGATTGATCCTTTGATCATTATGTTGTGTTTTTCTTTGTCTCTTGTAATAGTCTTTATTTTAAGTCTATTTTGTCTGATATGAGAATTGCTACTCCAGCTTTCTTTTGATTTCCATTTGCATGGAATATCTTTTTCCATCCCCTCACTTTCAGTCTCTATGTGTCCCTGGGTCTGAAGTGGGTTGTTGTAGACAGCATAATTACTGGTCTTTTTTTTGTATCCATTCAGCCAGTCTATGTCTTTTGGTTGGAGCATTTAATCCATTTACGTTTAAGGTAATTATTGATATGTATGTTCACATTACCATTTTCTTAATTGGTTTGGGTTTGTTTTTGTAGGTCTTTTCCTTCTCTTGTGTTTCCTGCCTAGGGAATTTCCTTTAGCATTTGTTGTGCAGCTCGTGTGGTGCTGTTGAATTCTCTTAATTTTTGTGTCTGTAAAGGTTTTAATTCCTCTGTCGAATCTGAATGAGATGCTTGCTGGGTAGAGTAATCAATCTTGGTTGTAGGTTTTTCCCTTTCATCACTTTAAATATGTCCTGCCATACTCTTCTGGCTTGCAAAGTTTCTGCTGAAAGATCAGCTGTTAACCTTATGGGGATTCCCTTGTATGTTATTCCCTTACTGCTTTTAATATTTTTTCTTTGTATTTAATTTTTGATAGTTTGATTAATATGTGTCTTGGCGTGTTTCTCCTTGCACTTATCCTGTATGGGACTCTCTGCACTTCCTGGATTTGATTTTCTATTTCCTTTCCCATGTTAGGAAAGTTTTCAACTATAATCTCTTCAAATATTTCTCAGACCCTTTGTTTTTCTCTTCTTCTGGGACCCCTATAATTAGAATGTTGGTGCGTTTTATGTTGTCCCAGAGGTCTCTGAGACTGTCCTCAATTCTTTCCATTCTTTTTTCTTTATTCTGCTCTGTGGTAGTTATCTCCACTATTTTATCCTCCATGTCACTTATCCATTCTGCTTCAGTTTTTCTGCCATTGTTTCCTTCTAGAGAATTTTTAATTTCATTTATTGTGTTGTTAGTCATTGTTTGTTTGCTCTTTAGTTCTTCTAGGTCCTTGTTAAACGTTTCTTGTATTTTCTCCATTCTATTTCCAAGATTCTGGATCATCTTTACTGTCATTACTCTGAATTCTTTTTCTGGTAAATTGCGTATTTCCTCTTCATTTGTTGGGTCTGATGGGTTTTTACCTTGCTCCTTCTTCTGCATATTTCTCTGTCTTCTCATTTTTTAAAACCTACTGTGTTTGGGGTCTCCTGGTCACAGGTTGCAGGTTCGTAGTTCCCATTGTTTATGGTGTCTGCCCCCAGTGGGTGAAGTTGGTTCAGTGGCTTGTGTAGGCTTCCTAGTGGAAGGGACTGGAGCTTGTGTTCTGGTGGGTGGGGCTGGATCTTATCTTTCTGGTGGGCAGGGCCACGTCCAGTGGTGTGTTTTGGGGTGTCTGTGACCTTATTGTGATTTTAGGCAGCCTCTCTGCTAATGGGTTAGGTTGTGTTCTGTCTTGCTAGTTGTTTGGCATGGGGCGTCCAGCCCTGGTGCTTGCTGGCCTTTGGGTGGAGCTGCATCTTTGTGTTGAGACAGAGATCTCTGGGAGAGCTCTCACCAATTGATATTACATGGGGCCAGGAGGTCTCTGGGGGTCCAATGTCCTGAACTCGGCACTCCTAACTTGGAAGCTCGGGCCTGACACCAGGCCGGAGCACCAAACCCCTGTCAGTCACATAGCTGCTAGTGTTGGAAGTTCTCCTGCAAAGGTGGGGGACAGCTGTGGCTCACTGTGGGGACAGGGACATTGGCAACAGAAGTTCTGGGAAGTACTCCTTGGTGTGAACCCTCCCAGAGTCTGCCATTAGCCCCACCAAAGAGCCTTCAGGCTCCAGTGCTCTATATTTTTTTTATAGTAATTCGTTTATTCTCATTTTAGAAGAATCCCCAATATGTAAGGTATTCTTCAAGGACCACAGGTGCAGTTCAGTCAAGCAGAAAGACATCTGATGGCAGAAGGAATCTCTGTCCTGCCCTCAAGTACTCTACAATGCTTTGAAGAATATTATTAAAATGATTTTATGAGCCAAATAATTTTTCTCCATACCATTTAAAGGCTTGGCCATACTTAGAAAGCACTGTGCTCTAATTGACATTAGTTGGTGTGTTCGTTCTGTTAAGTAGTAGATTTTAATCCCTATAGATGTAGATGCATCAACTTTGTTATTGGCAGTGTACTCCTCAGACATATTTATTTGATCAATGTAGGTTTAAAAAAATTAAACACAAATTATTTATTGAACTACTATTATGGACAGAGAACTATGTTAGGTACTTTGGGGGCCATTAATGTGAATTAAACAAAAGGCCTGCCTTCAAAGAGGTTACAACCTAAGAAGAAAGCGAGGATGAGTGTGAAAATAAGCATAAGGTAAGGAGGAATAAGTATCATAGGAGATAAAGAGACACTGGAATTTAGTAGATAGAGAAATCCGAGCTAACTTCATGAATCTGGAAAATCTCAAAGAAAAGGCAAAATTTAGGGTGGATTTTACTGACAGATGACTTGCCAATAGCTAATCTAAAAAAGCTTATATTATTTTCTAATCAAATGTTACTTAAAGATTTTGGGCACTTCTTTTTAAGAGCAGTGACTTAGAAGATATATAAATATCCTTATGCCATTTGAAATCATGAAATATATCACTGTACTCTTGAAAAGCAGAGAATAATATGAGAGACTTCTGTAGGCCATGGAGCACAGTGAACATATATATATCCTATAAAGTGCACCAGACCCACAATAGTGTACTTTTGTTGTCCAGACAACAAAAACAGATAATCAAATGAGAGCAGGAAAGAGTATTAACAAGTAGTAGAAGACAAAACTACAGATGGGACAGCTAATGATAGTATTTTCTGCTTCATTTGCTAGATGCTACAGAGCCATGGAAGGTTTCTGATCAAGGGAGTGATGTGATTGGAATTGGGCTTTTTGAAGATCAACCTGGAGGTAGGAAACAGGGAAATGGATGCAAAAAGTTTTGTTAGTCTTTAGGAGAATAGTGTTGAGGTTATTACAATAGTTTTGGTGAAATGAAAGATCATGATGGCTTAAACTAGAGTGATGGCCATAGAAAGGAAATGTTGGGATAGCTGTGAAAGAAATTGTTTTAATTAGGACTCTTTGGGTTGCTAGGAGGAGAGAGCCATTTAAGCTAGCCGAAACAAAGGTGGGCAGGAGTATCTGAAGGCATACAAACAATTGCTGAGAATTCAAGAAGAGAGCTATAATTAATTCAGATGGGTCTTCTAGAAGTTAGAGTTGGAAACCCACCTTTGTCCCAAGGCTGCTCTTCATGGGTCTGAAGAGATACCTCATTGCTTGCCTCTGCATCTCTCTGCAGGTCTGCTTCCTTCTCCAGCCTTCTTGATCATCTTCCTGTACTTGCCCAGAGTTTTCCAGCTCATAACTTTAACTTGCACGTACGCCTCAGAATTCTGCAGCCCTGACTCTTCCATGTGAGCCCTCAGCTGCCGCTTCCCTAGCTAATTGGCAATAGTCTGTTGGTTTTCTAGTTCTAAAATTCCTGCAAGTGATGGCTGATTGGCCCAGATGTTTTTTACTCCCCACATCTCTGGCTAATCTGTGCCTGGGCTGTCCTTGATGAGGGTGGACCACATCTCTCTAAACAACTGAGGTCAGTGCCTGGGTGGACTGGGAATCAGTTAACAGGTACAGGATAGGAATCATGGTAGCTGTGATGGATTGGGGGGAAAGCGTCAGATGCCTCAAAATTGTGGTTCATCGTTAGCTTGACAACTGGCTATATGGAAGTTTAGATTTAAAGCCTAGACATCTGGAAGAAAAGTGATGTCATAGCCAAAATAAGTAAAGTACATAGGAGAGCCAGTTTTATGAGATATGGTGAGTCAGGTTATTGATCTTTAGAGAGTAATGTGAAGATACTCTGTCTGGATTTTCTTGTAAGTGGATAGAGATCATTCCTGAGGCAAGACTAAATTATAAATGTGGACCTTCGGGACATTCTTCCTTTGTGAGTGTAGCTAAACAGTGAATGAAAAGATTATCTATTAAACAAATTTCAAATGGGAATAAATTTTAACCCTCCCCTCCTTTTTTTTTTTTTTTTTTTTGCTAAATAAGTTTAGGTAAATGATGCCCTGTCTTCTAAGCCCATTAACCTCAGGAAGTTTGGTCATAGCATAAAAATAACAAATAGTGCTGACCACATCTTTGAACTTCTAGGGTGTCAGTAACAGCATTATCCAGGCATCTTTTAGGTCAAAGGAGTAAATTAAATTTACAAGAGATAAACATTTGCTTCATTGCTGAACTGTCATAATTCTGGATACCTTGACCTGGAAGATGAGGTAATAGAGTAAGAAACATTGGGCAGGGAGTGGACTTTCTTTGCTGCTCAAAGACACAATTGTATTGTGGACTGGTGATACTGATAAAGTGCATGGGATTTCTTGCTATACTGTTGTCTGAGCATTTCTAGAGAGGGAACGAACTCAAGTAATGATAAAAGAGTCCAGTAAATTTTCAAATTGTTCTCATCACTGGAAGTGTCTATCTTACAGTAAGTCAGACTCTGCTTCCTATAACCACACTCACTGATCCTAGTTCTTTCCTCTAAAGCTATACAGAAAAAAAAGTAATTTTCTTCAGTCATTTCTCATCTGACATGATTTTTAGATGCCCCACTATCTTCCTAGCCTTCTGAATCTACTGATGACTGGTTTTGCTGATTTCTTAATGTGGTCTGAGAAGAAAATTCAGTTAGCACTTAAAACCACAATTGCCTGGAATCAGATAACTCAAGAGTTCAGAAAACTTGGGAACGGGTTTCCTTTTTTAAAGTTACATAATAAAAGCCATCAAGTATTTTATTAAAGAAGGATAATGGCGATAATGACAGCTAACAATGTGCGGATCTCCAGAATTTCCAAAGCCCTTTCTAGTTGACATTTTTCCCCAATGCTTATTTGTACTATAATTCTAGTCTTATTCCTGATACTAACTCCTCAGGATCCAAATAAAGTAGACAGTAAACCACGTGTGCTTTGATATAAGGAGATCAGAAAAAAATCTTCTACTTATCAATACTAATCCTATCTGCTCTTGAATACGTTGAAAAATCTACTGTTTATTAATTTTTGAATATGCAATTCATACACATAGTACAAAATTCAAAAGATACCAAATAATATATAAAAGACAATTCTCCATCTGACACAAACCCCCGGCCTCTCAAAATTCCCCCAAGGGCTATGACTGATACCAGTTTCTTTTGAAGACTTCCAGAGGTAGTCTAGGAACATATGATCTCCTACGCAAATTTATTTACATATATGAATTAAACTTTTTTCAACACAAATTGTCACAATGTGTTTTGTGGACCATTTCATAACGAATATAGAGTTGCCTCATTCTGTTAAAATATTCATTGAACTCTGGTATCACAATTTATTGAACAGTCCACCTGTGTTAGACATTTTGGCTGTTTCCAGACTTTTGCTGGTAAAAACAATGCTGCAGTGACTATCTTTGTACATATTTCATTGTCCCCATGTGCAAATATACCCGTAAAAATAATTATTGGAAATGAAAATGATGTACCAAGGAGCATGCACATTTTTTATTTTAATGGATGCTAGAGCCTCCAGAGAGTCTGTACAACAGTGTATGGGTTTCTCCACACCCTTGCCAAAACTGTGTATTATCAAATCTGTTGATCTTGCGCAGCATAAGGGTGAAATATGAGAAACAGCTCACTTTCATTTCAACTGGCAAGTTTCTTTTGGTGGTATTGAACTTCTTTTCACATTTTAATAGTTGTAAGTATTTTCTTTTTCATTACTGGACTGTTTCTGTTTTCTAGTGTGTTTAAAGGTCTTTTTAAATGATTCGTTTGTAGCAACTTTTTAAATGTGAAGCTGTTAACGTTTTGTCTATAACATGACACAAGTATTTTCTCCTAGTTTGTATATATCTTTGAATTTTGGCTAAAGAAATTTTGACGTGGTTTTTCTCTTCTCTGAGTTTACATAAAGGGCCTCCCATTTTCTTATAATAATGTCACAGTTTTATTTTAATTTATGAATATTTGACCCATTTTGAAATTTATTTTGATGTAAGGGGTGGGGTGAAAATTCAACTACTTTTTTCAAATATCAGTTATCCCAGAATTATTTATTGAACATTCTAATTTTCCACAGTGATGTGAAATCTCACCTCCTATCACTTACTGAATTTTATTTGGGGATTCATTGGTCTCTTTGTGTGTACATGTGGCAGTACAACACTATTTTAATTACTATAATTGGTAGGTAATCTTGCCCCAAGGCTAAATTTTTTTTTCACAGAATTTTCCTAGTTATTTTCATATACTTATCTTCACATATGATGTTTACTAGCTTGTTTAGTTAAAAAGATTTATTGGTATATAATTGAGATCATGAAAAAATGATAGATTACTTTAGACACAATAGTGATATTTATAATGTGTCTTTCTCTTTAAGACTAGAGTACACTTTGTGCATCTTTCTGCCTTTTTGGTCCTTTAGTAGCATTTTAAGCTTGCCCTTACAGAGTTTTGCACATTTCTTATTAAGTCTGTTCTCAAGTATTCTATGTTTTTGTTGCTATTGCGTTTTATCTATTACATTTTCAAACTGGTTACTCTTTGTCTATAGAAAGGATATGTCCCAGGGACTTTGCTGAATTATCTTATTATCAAGTAAAAAATAATTAATGTATCTAGTCTTATTTTATTAAGAACTTTTATCACAAATGTTAACATTTTATCAAATATTTTTTCAGCGTCTGTGAAGATGAGTATATTATTTTTCTCATTTGATTTATCAATATAGTGAGATATATTATTAGATTTGCTCATACTGAAACATTCTTATGTTTCTGATGTGATCCATATTTAGTCAAGATCTATTACTATTTTTTAAAATGATCAATTTTACTTACTAATTTTTTAGAATTAAAAAAAAATCAGTTCTGATAAGTGAAATAGATCTGTTGTTTCCCATTAGTATCTCTGTCAGGTTTATGATATTATCCTAGTTTCTTGTAAAGAATTTTGAAGTTTTCCCAATTTGTCTGTGTTCTGGAACAGTTTAATTAGATTGGAGTTCTCTGTTCTTTAAAGTTTCAGAAAATACCCTGATGAAATACCTGGGCCTTGCACGATTTGGGGGAGGAGAGTGAGAAGAAGATGGCTCTTTTTACATTTTCTGTTTTTATTTACATATTCTACCTCTTCTGTGGTTAGTTTTAATAATTTATATTTTCCTATAGATTAATCTGTCTCTCAGAGGTTTTCAAATTATTTTTCATACAGCTGAGCAAAATAACTCCTTACAATTATTTGAATTACTTTCCCATTTTCTTTCCTAATGGTGTATTTCTCCCCTTATCTTAGTTGCATTAGCTAATGTCTTCTTTATTTTATTGTTTTCTTTTCTTGTTTCCAAATAATCAACTTTTAGATTTACTTAATATTTCTATTATTCTTTCTGTTTCTTAATGCATTTATTTCTAAAGCTTTTTATTTTAAAGCTGTGATTCTTTTAAAGTGAAAAATATTCTTGGGAAGAATCACCTTTAAAAATTAATAAGAACTATAAGAAGAAATAAAGGAATAATAAAAATAGAACTACCATATGACCTGGCAATTCCACTCCTGGGTATATATCTGAAAATACCAAAAACACTAATTCGAGAAGATACATACACCCCAATGTTCATAGCAGCATTATTTACAATAGCCAAGACATGGAAGCAACCCAAGTGTCCATCAAAAAATGAATGGATAAAGAAGATGTGATATATACATATATATATGTATGTATATATATATCACATACATATATGATATCTATATATACACACACAGTGGAATACTAATCAGGCATAAAAAATGAAATTTTGCCATTTGCAGCAACATGGATGGATTTGAGGGCATTATGCTAAGTGAAATAAGTCGGACAGAGAAAGGCAAATACTGTATGATATCACTTATATGTGGACTCTAAAAAATATAACAAGCTAGTGAATATAGCATAAAAGAAGCAGACTCACAGATACAGAGAACACACTAGTGGTTACCAGTGGGGGGGGCAATATAGGGGTAGGGGAGTGAGAGGTACAAAGTGTTGGGTGTAAGATAGGCTCAGGGATGTGTTGTACAACACAGCGAAGATAGCCAATATTTTTTAATAAGTGGAAAGTAACCTCTAAAATGGTATAGAAATAAATATTTTAAAAGTTTTTTAAATACATGTATATATGCCTCATTTTCTTACTTATTTTTCATTCATTGAATCATGGTGTATTTTGTGCTTATTTGTAAGTTGATGTTAAGTCTTTTCAGAACAGCAGGTATTTAGCTTAATTAATTGGTTCTAAAACTCTGATAGCAGGACCTCACTCAAATTACTAAAGTTTATGCTTGAATTATTAAAGTTATGATCCCTACTCCCTTCTGAGAAGGAGTTGAAAGTCTGCTGTTTTGGTAAGAGATTCCTCCCTTGGGCCTGGCGCTTGCCAACCAATGCCACTTTTTAAGGAAGCTTTCCTCCTTTTGTTACTCATTTACTCTAAATTAATTGAAACCTTAGGCCTTGGATATAAGACATTTGATGCCCCTTCATTATAGTATTAAAATTTAAGTGCCATTGCTGTCTTTGAAATGAAGTGGATGAGTGGTGTCTCTTGTTTTTAGTTTCATTTTTAATCTTTTTAAAAAAATGTTGTGCTTCTGAACCTTTTGAAGTTTGATGGTAATACACACATGAGATGCAAGATTCAAAACACGAATGGAAATATTGAAAAATCAGTCTCTCCTGTCTGTCCCCAAGCCCCAGTTTCAAGTAGTAGAGACCACCAGTGTTACCAAAAGGTAGATTACCAGAGAGGTGTTCTTTACTTCTGTTCCCCCCACCCCATTCACTATTCCACATCAGTTTATACAGTGGTTCCTCATTCTTTTTCATCTCCTGCATAATATCCTTTGTTTAGATGAATCACTTTTTTCTAACCAGCCTGTTCTGAAGGTTCTTCGGGTTGTCTCTAGCCATTTGCTATCACAATGAGGCAATGGATAGCTCTGTATACATGTCCTTGTGTATTTTCCTGAGTGTATCTAAAGAGTACATTCCTAACAGTGAATGAGTTAGGTCAAATGGTACGGTATATGCCCTTAATTTTGCTAAATATTGTCAAATTGTTTCACAGATAGAAGTTTTACAAATGTATTCTCCCAACAGTTCCTGGAAGTACTAGTATCCTTGTACCCTTTCCAGAACAATTTATTATCAAAATTCTTATTTTTACTATTGTGATAAGTGAAAAATAGTTTCTCAGTGTCATCTTAATAAGTACGCCTCTTATGAGGGATTTGAGTATTAAAAATACTGTAAAGTAATGTTAATAAGTAATATGAATATGATTAGTAAAATACTTACAAACATAAGAAATATAAATATAATGATAATAAAAAATAACATAAGCACATCCCATTTGGCTTTAAAAAATACATCATCAATCAGATGAAGACAACTGTGTGCCTTTCTCTAGATGAATTTCCCTATTTCTTCTTTTCAGCAGCATTTGCTGCCCTGAATTTAGTGTTTTTAATGTCTTACAACTCATTTATGTGCTCCCAAACTACATGTATGTGTATATAATTTGTTTGCATGTTTTTAAATGTCATACAGTATTATCTGCATGTATTCCTCTGCAGTGTGTTTTTTATCCTCAACATTATTTTGTGAGAATGCATTCATGACATCTGTGTAGCTCAAATCCATTCATTTATCTTCGTGCTTAGTACTCCACTGAATAAATACATCACAATTTATTTTACTATTGATGTTCATTTACGTTTTTCTCCAATTGTTGCTCTTTCAGGCAATCCTGCTATAACCATTCTTGTAAATGTCTCTTCATCCACATGTAATGGCATATATAGACCTGGGAGTGGATCTGCCATAGTGTTTGGCATCTGCAACTTTACACGTTGCCAAATTGCTTTGGAAGTGATTGCCCCAGTTTATACTCCCATCAGCAGTATAGAAGAGTTCCTGTTGTTTTTCATTCTTGCCAAAATGTGGTATTAGGATATATAAATTTTTTGCCAATATGATGAATTTGAAACAAAATTTCATTGTGGTTTTCATTTGCATTTCCCTGATTACAAATGGGAATAAGCATTTTTATGTAAAAACATTTGTATTTTTCTTTTATGTAAATAGCTTTCTTGTGGTCTTAGGTATTAGGTTATCGACTTTTCTATTAGGCTATTGTTTTCGTTGTATTTTTCATTGCTCTGTAGGAGGTTTTTTATTTTATTTTTTAGGATATTAGCTATCTTAGCTGTCATTTTTATCACAAAAGTTTTTCCAGGTTTTCATTTTTCTTTTTCCTTATTTAAAGTAACTTTTGTTTATTCTAAAACAAAGTATTTAAGTGTATATATTTATATATATATTCACATAATCATAATTTTATATAAATGAATAAATGTGACCATATAAAAGAATTTTGTGCTAAATTTTTTTTGTTTTTGTTGGGCGTTCTCTTCATTCTCTTCTACTTTCCCCTTATGTGAGTCTCTTTCTTTTCCCTGCAAAGGTAATTCATATTAAAGACTTTATATAGCATCCACATTTTTCACTGTATTCAAATAATTCTATACTGACATAATTTTCAGACATGTATATTTATATACATACCATATGAGGTATTTTAATTTTTATTATTATTTGGTTTATAAAAGTAGGATTAAGCTAATATATTTTTTAAATTTTTTATATTTTCACTTGACAATACTTTGTGAAAATCTCTCCAAGTCAGTTTGTATAGTTCTATTTCATTCTTTTAGTGGCTCCTAAATTGCCTTGCATTAGCAAAAGTTTGCTAAGCAAAAGCCACAGTATAGAAACTTTCAGGAACCTAAAGAAGTATAATGGTACTTAGTCATGATTTTAGTAAATATATTTTGGACATTTATTTACATGCATGTACTTTATAGTGACATTAAGAAGTACATTTCCCCCACAAGATTTTGTTGTAGAAATTAATCTGCAGGTGAATATATGTATACATGGTACAGGACCAAGTAATGGAAAGTACATTCTATCCTATTCCCGGCTCAGTAGTATACGGCTGTGTGAACTTGGGGAGGTAATTTGCCTTTCTGGACTCTAGTTATCTCATTTGTAAAATAAAGGCTAGAATTAGATTATAGGCTGTGTTCCTGATGAAGTCATATAACTCAAAAGTCGTTCAGTTCAAGACTAATTCAGGGTTTGCCAATGCTTTACACCGCTGATGTGGCGCCACCATGTGGGAGTAATGTAAACACAGTTTAAAATGCATTTGATCCATCAGCTTTCGAATTATGATTCTTCATCGACTTCTAATCTGAGGAATTAACATCATTTCAAATTATGCACATGAATTTGGAACTCATAAACGTGCTTATTCTGCACTATTTCAAGTCTGCATAAAATGTGACCACATTCTTTATAGTCAGAGTGGTTTTGACCTCTGACATTCTTTCTATACCATACCATAGTAGTCAATCACATGAGAAAACGGAAAAAATACAGTAATCAGAGAAAATTATTCATGCTATGAAAGTGTATTTTAAATTAAAATATTCAGTAGCTTTAGCATCTATATGGCTAGAAAACTTTTTCAAAATGTCTAAAGTCCCTGAAATCGTGGAGGTGGGGGGGGGGGACCAGAAAAATGCAGGGAAGACTTAGGTACTAAGATACAAGTCACTGTATTAGAATTCTGTATTATCATTTAGTTTTCAAAATATTTGGGACATATGCTAAACTGAAGCACATTACACAATCCAGTAATGAGATGGTAAATAGAATAAAGGATAATGTCAATTTTTATTACTTGTTCTAGCACTTATGGGTCTATTACTGTTGATTGAAAATAATTGTGTTAAGTCTTTACTGACTTTAGGTATTTGATTTTTGTTTATTTTAAAGTAAATTTTAATTTTTAGAATAGTTTCAGATTCACAGGAAAGTTGCAAAGGTAGGACAGAGTATTCCCATGTACCCTGTACTCAGCTTCCTCCATTAATGTCTTGCTTTACTCTGGGACGTTTGTCAGAATGTAAAAGCAAACACTGATACATTATTACTAACTAAAGTCCATACTTTATGCAAGTTTCCTTAGTTTTCACCTAATGTCCTTTTTTCTGTTCCAGGATCCCATCCAGGATTACATATTACATTGAGGCATCACGTCTTTTTACGCTCCTCTTGTCTGTGACAATTTCTCAGATTTCCCTTGTTTTTGAAGACTTTGATGGTTTTAAAGAATACTGGTTAGGTATCTTGTTAAATGTTCCTCAGTTTGGGTTTGTCTGATCTTTTTCTCATGATTAAAATGAGGTTATGGTTTTTTGAGAGGAAGACCACGAAGGGAAAGTGTCATCCTCATAATATCCCATCAAGGGTACATACTATCCACATAACGTATCACTGTTGATGTTGACCTTGATCACCTGGCCAAAGTGGTGTTTAACAGATTTCTTCACTGTAAAGTGATACTTTCCCTCTCTTTCCGTACAGTATTCTTTGGAAGGAAGTCACCATGCAGAGCCCATACTTACAGGGTAGGGAGTTAATACTTAGCCTGTTTAAGTGGTAATTATGCACACAAATTATTTGGAATTCTTCTATAGGAGATGTTTGTCTCTTCTCTTCCATTTGTTTATTTATCAGACATTTATTTATTTCATAGGGACTCACGGGTATTTATTTTATATTTGGGTTATAATCCAATACTTTGTTATTTATTCTGATGCTCGCATTTTTCCAGTTTTGGCCATTGGCGAGTGTCTTCAGGTTGGCTTCTGTGTCTCTTTGACACAAAAAAAACCATTGGTTTTTTTTTTTTCTGGAACACTTCCTTACTTTCTGGCACTACAACACGCTCCAAGTTCATCCTGTATATTTCCTGCCCCAGTGTTAGAATCAGCCATCTCTCCCAGGAGCTCTGGTTCTTTAAATTGGAGAATGTTATTAGAAACCAAGATCTGGGCACTAGATGTGACTTTTTTTAACTTTGAATCTTTCCTCTGTATGTTTTTACATAAATAGTTCCTCTCCATGTCTTAACCATCTTAAAATTGAGATGATTTTTTTCTGTTTTTTTTAAAATTGGAGTATAGTTGCTTTACAATATTGTGTTAGTTTACACTGTACAGCAAAGTGAATCAGCTACACGTATACATATATCACATTTTTTTGGATTTCCTTCTCATTTAGGTCACCACAGAGCATTGAGTAGAATTCCCTGTGCTGTACAGTAGGTTCTCATTAGTTATCTATTTTATACATAGTATCAGTAGTTTATATATGTCAATCCCAATCTTTGAATCTTTCCTCTGTATGTTTTTACATAAATAGTTCCTTCTCCATGTCTTAATCATCTTAAAATTGAGATGGTTTTTTAAAAAGCTTTGAAAATTTAAGGATGAGTTTGGATAACAAGACTTGTTTCACTCTGGCTAACTATTGTTTTAGATGATTGCTACTGTTAACACTACTCCATCACTATCTGTAGAGTTTGTCACTCTCAGATACGAATTCAGGATAGAAGCTTTCTGGAGAAAAATTATAAATTACATATGCAATTTTTCTCACTATGTTACTTTTGACTAAATCAGCAGCCAACAGATATGTTTCTGTAGTGAATAAACAGAGCTATGTGTGTATATGCATACAGGTGTTTCCCTTTAGATTTCTTACTGGATCACATTTCTAGAAGAAATGTGCCAAAATTACTAGACTGTGATTCGCTTGAAAGTAGCACCTGTGTGTTCTCTCCATCATCTTTACATTTCCAGGGCTTAGCTTGTGCTTGACACAATCCACGGGTTTCCTAGACGTTAGCTGAATAAATTACAGAGACCCCTAGAACATGGTGAGGCCTACCATCAATAATTTAAGCGTGTCTAAGGGTTTTTTTCTTTTTCATTTATTTATTTATTTATTTTATTTGCCTGCTTTGTTTGGGAGGGCTTCTGTGCCGCTAATTAAAAGAATGGTGGTCGCTATCTTTTTCACTGAAAACCATTTTCATCCCTCTGATTATGTTTCATCATGAGCCATGGTAAACGAATCAGGTTTAGGCTTCTTTTCCACTTGGTGAAATAAGGCCCAAACTGTTCATTTAAGAGAAGATGCTTGCCTATAGAAAGCCTATAAAACCAGAGTGTGTTTTTCCTTGATTCACAGTAAAAACATGAACCCTTTATTTGAGCTCTCTGTTACATGGAAAAGCGTTTCTATGTATCATGTTGAATAAGCTATTCTTCTAGTGGATGGTATTGAATTTAATTAGAAGAAAATATCTTCATGAAAATAAGACTTAAGTGATATACTGTTTCATTTTAAGACCATAAGTCATCATATCCTCTAAATGGTGGGATAATGACATTGAAATAAAACCCTAAAGAGGAAAAAGTATTCATTGGGTGTTCAGTCTTTCATTTTTATTCTTTATCTTCCTTATATTCTTCCTTCCAGTTTCTCATTTAAAAGAAGGTTCTCTTGTATGTTTTATTTTTATTCTACTCTAGATCCAGTACAATTTTTATAAAATGAAATTCATTTAAATATACTTCAGGAACCGAGCAGTCTTGGATGAAGGTATTTGAGGCAGCACTCATGGCTTCAATATAAACACCACCACCACCATCCATCCACCCATTCATTCATCCACTTATCAGCACTGCTGCGTGTCCATTGCTGCCGCGGTGCTGGGGAAACATGGATGGGAAAGGTAGATTACACTTTCTGTGATTAGCAGGGGAGGTATAAAAAGAAACTGAATAATGTAGCAGGATGGCCCTGGTTGAGGAGAGGAAAACATAAAACCTGGATCCTGGCTGATGTCTCGTTATATAAGGTAGCCTGTTGGGACCACGTGTTGTGCACAGGTGCACAACAAATTTGATAAGTGAGGACTGAGACAACCTGGATTCTTGTCTCTGGCCACTAGATTCTTTCTTTTTTTCCTTTTAAAATAATAATTAACATTTATTAAGTGTTTGCCCATGTCTGGACACTGTTCTAGGGACTCTGTGTGGTCTTAATTGGTTTATTTTTCACAAGAGCCCATCCCAACAACTAGCACACTGAGACAGACTCTGTGGTTGGAGTAAGCGCTGTAACTCCTATTTCCATCTTGCAGACGAGGAAGCAGAAGCACAGAGAGATTAATGAACTTAACTAAGATCACACAGCCCCAGGTGTCATAGCCAGGATGTAAGCCCAGGCAGTATGCTCCAGAGCTCCTCTCTCTCTGTAATGATTATCTGCACTCTTTCTGGAGTCTTAAGGAGAGAAGAACAGCAGTCAGAAGCCAAAGAAGCTGTTTTAGCAAAGGGCTCCGTGAGACAAGTAGAAACAGTGAAGAAGGAAGGAATGGGGAGCACACACAGTGCTTCTTAGGTCCTTTGAGTGGCCAAAGGTGACCTGGTGTCTGGGAGAGGGAACCCAACAATGCTCCTTGAGATGGAGTCGGGAGCCCTGAAAGGTAGCATCTCAACATTGACACCATTGTTCTCATCTGGGACACCAGCTGCCCTAAGGTGAGACGTACCCTGGTAACTTCAGAAGCCAAGGACAATGACAAAGGGCAGAGGTATAGGGGGACGGGTGGAGTGAAGCAAGAGAAGAGCCTAGAATCTTCATGGGAACTGTTCATGAAGCTGGATATGTTGATATAGCTTAAAGGTTGCTTTGATTCAGAGGACACTTTCTGTTGGCCCTAGGAGAGCTGTGAAATCATGGTTTTGTTGCTTGTTTTCCCGAGCAGTGCATGTAACACCCCTAAACCTTACTCTGCTCCCGAGGCTCACCAAGATTATAAGAGATTTACGTTTTCCACTTCATTGAGTATAATTTGAATGTTTACAGGTTTGTATTACTTTCATAAATGAAAAAAATTTTCCCTATAATATGATAGAATTGGGTTAACTTCTAAGGAAATAATAATGCAAATTTATGATTAATAATAAATTGTTACAATAGCAATTATGCTTTATTAGTATTACTAGAGGAATGTCAGAAATTGAGCATTATTGTGCTGTCCAGTCCAAAGAACGAGGATCATATATGTGGACCAAATATTCTTCTCCCTGGTGTCTTTAAGGGAGAGATGAGAACATTTTATGCAGCTCATTCAAGATGCAAGGGAATTCTCAGAGATGAGTAGACGCATTGCTTGGAATGATTGATGGTCTTTTCTGAGATGAGCGAGTGCAGGAAACAAGATTGTGTGACCGTGCTTCTGCCAGCGGTCCCAGCCCAGTTCCCCTTTCATCTCTGGCCTCCCTCCATCACAGACTATGCCCTATCGTAGAGGGAAAAATGGGATGAGTTTTCCCAAGGATAGCATGAAGTGGCTTGTTTTTATCATTACCTAGTAATACAGATTGTTAAAAAGAAAAATCTGAGGTAAGGCTTCGTCTAAATGTCTCATCAAAATGTCCCTGCCTTGGAACACATTGCACCCAAGGGACTGTTTCAAAGACTGAAGCCAAAACCGCTGCATCCTAGTGGCTGCGTCAAAATGGCTGCATCAAAATGACTGTCAAGACAGCCCCATTGAAAGGTCAGATACCTGGAGCACATAGGAGTTGCTCTCTTGACACTCCCAGGTGTAATGGGACCAAGATCTTATACTGTGTTCTCCTCTGTGCCCACTGTCCCTTGGGGGGTTGAAATAGCAGTATTAAAAGTATCACACGACCTAAGTATCAGGGAGAAGGTAAGCATAGGGTTTTAGAAGAAGGGACCTTCAAAGGGAGAGGACCTCCTGGAGGATAAAGAAGTGATTTAGAGGACTGGAGAGATGGGGGTAACTTGGAGGAGGGGCAAGAAGGTGGGAGAAGGTATTCCAGGCTGAAGGGCCACTATGAACATAGACACAGTCATGAGAAACTGAATGGATGATCGCAGCAACCTATAGACATTTCAGGTTGCTCACCACCCAGCCTCTATTGAGCACCTACTGTGTGCTTCACCATCATTTTGGAGAGGACACAGTTGATCTAGCACATGATTCAGTCTTTTTTTTTTCCTTCCATTAAGTGACAACAACAAAATATATCTGATCCCTAAACCAATTTCAAAGATCTGGTTTGATTTTAACCCTATATGGTTTCCCCTCAAATTTGTTTTACTTAATTTTTAAACCACTTTAATATGAAATAAGTAATTCAGAAAGTAATTAGTTTTTTCTATTTATTTTTGAAATCACCTTAATCTGAATTAAATACAGATAAACTACTTGGTTTATTTTGAAAAATACAATTACATTAGGCATACAAATACAAACAAGTTGCTGACCAATTAAGTTATTAAGCATTCACTTAGTATGCCATAACTTCTGAAAATACCAGTGATGGCTCAATTTTAATAATAATACTTTGTGTTGTATAGAATTGCAAAGTATGCTGAAACATTTTAAATATATCAATCTTCTTAAAAAATGAAGCTTAACATGTGGATTAAGTACAGATTATTATTATTATTATTATTTTTAGGACAGATTATTTTTCTGTAACATTGCTATTTACCTGAATGTTCCCATGGTAACAGGAAATATCTAACAGAAGATAAAGAAGATAACTTTCAATATTTCAATTCAAATTCATAAATAAAAGCATGTTTGTAGCTGTATGAAAATTATACATTAATCCCATCAGGTACACAGAAATCTCCCTTAGAATCATATTTTCAAGAAGTTTATGTTAATGCTTAATAATTAATTGCTGATTACAAAAGTAATACACGCTTTCTGTAAATAAATTGAAAAAATCTAAAGAAGAATTTATTTCAGATTAATATTTGCAGACTAATATGTTTACAATCGTTCTTGTATGTTTTATTTTTAAATGTTTTTAAAATTTTGTATCAGATTATAAATTTAATTTTGTATCCTTTATTTTTTCACGTCATTAATTAGTTTTTAAATTTGTTTTGTAAGTAGTAGGTTTGCGATGGCATCCACAATGTAATCCCATACTTCCTGTTTAGGTTATTTTTTTTTAAGTCTTGTCCACATTAACCTAAAACTTGCAACTGTGAAGTCATACTCCACCCCCTGCTCAGAAAATAATGACTAAAAGACTGTTAAATTTCTTTATGTCCTTTTTTACTGATTTTATCAGGTGATTTCTATAAGCATCCAAAATTGATTGATCAATGTTTCAGACTAACTTGCCCTCACCAAACACGTTTTGTGTGTGTGTGTCTAGAATAGAGTAACTGAGAACTCTTGTAGAAACTCAATCATAAAACAGCTAACTTCTGAAAGAGAACTTGGGGGGGCCATTGCCTTATATTTCAGCATTTATAGTAATCTCCCAGGAAGACTATAGTGTAAAATTTTAAATATTGTTTACTACTTTGGCACACAAGGAAGAAAATGATAGCCAGAAAATGCCCTGCACATGGACATTTTTCATTTTAAATCTATCTCTGATTCCATTATTTCAACTTTGAAATAGTATCAAATAGCAGATTATATCTATATAGGATAGATAGAGCATAGGGACCGGAAAATCTGACAAACCCAATTTACCAGAACGTAAATGGTCAGACAGGGAAATGATGACATTACCTTCCTCTGATTGCAAATAGCAGCGAAGAAGAGAAATTTACAATAAGTTAGCGAAGACCTCAACCCAAGAGGAGAAATGCATTTGAGGGCCAAGAACTTTGGAAACCAGAATTGCGAAGATTTGTGGAAATGTAGGAAGTCCTCTTCTTTCCCAGAAGTCTCATTTCAGCATCTCTCTGCCACTTGATTCGTGCTTCTTTCTCCACTGAGCAACCTCTGCTCCACAGTCCACAGCGTGAGAGAAGATGGATGATACCTGCAGCTCCAAGACCCACAGGAAAATACACACCGGTTCAGCCACATGGAGAAATGGATTCTCTCTCAGTCCCATTCATTAGGTGCTAGGGACTGAATGTTTGTGTGCCCCCAAAATTCATAAGTCAAAACTCTAATCCCCAGTGTGATAGTATTTGGTGATGGGGCCTTTGGGAGGTGAATAGGTCATGAGGGTGGAGCCCTCATATGGCATTAGTGCCCTTATATGAAGAGACACCATAGAGCTTGCCTCTGCTCTCAGCCTTGAGAGGATACAGTGAGAAGACAGCCATTTGCAAACCAGGAAGCGGGCTCTCACCAGACATGGGATCTGCTGGTGCCTTGATCTTGGACTTCTCAGCCTCCAAAACTGAGGGAAATAAATGTTGTTTAAGCTGCCTACCCTATGATATTTTGTTATAACAGGCCAAACTGACTGAAACACCAGGTAATTGTCCCAGCTTGACTCAGGTCCCAAATTCTGTGCCCATCAGCTGTGACCAGGGTACAGAGTCAACTTGGAAAAACCTCTGAATCCCCTCTGATTACTGGGGCAGGGGCTAGACAATGCTTATAATTTTGCCCACTGCAACCAGGTAGCTAAGCAATAGGTTCTGAATTTGTACAAAGTATGATTTTCTTTTTACTATTTTTTTTCTTTTTTGAGAATTATGATAATAGTGCACAAATACATTTTCCTTGTATCTGGTGTGTAAACTTCCAGAACTTTTCCTTTGCAGAAATCTTACTGTTAAGTATTGTTCTGCAATTTGTTTTTGTTCTGTCACTTAACTATATATCTTGTATTGATATATTAAGGTTATATATTTTAATGAGTTAAGTTTTAAAAGTATACAAGTAATACATGAATGCATTTTTATTGTAAAAAAATTCTAGTAATACAGATCATATGGATGAAAAAGTCAAGGTTCTGTTTCACACAACTCCTGAATTATTATTATTTTTATTTTACTAGTATCATGGTTATATATATTGCTTTGCAACTTGAATTAATGCATAAATGTATACTCATTATTTAAAAATATATTAACAAAACATTATTTAAAAATACATATGCACAGTGAAAAAAAATAGAATAACCTTTCAACACCCTCGTGCTACCACAGTCCAACTTGCTTTCTCAAAATTACCATTAACAATGTGTTACATATCTTTCTGGATTTTTTTTCTATGTACATATACACATTCATACAAAAATGTATAGGTTGGGATTTTTTTCTTTTAACATAATTGGGATCAAAGTGTAAGGATTAAACAGAACTTTACTGTTTTCAATTTACAGATATACGTTACAAATAGTTCCACATCACTACATACAGACTTATCAAGTTCTGTGTAGCATTCCATATTATAGAGGTATCATAATTGAACTATTGGTAAATTTTTATTTGCAGTCTTTTCACTATTAAAAAATATTGCGATGAATATATCTGTATATATTTCTTCATGCTCATGTGAGGATATTTTTTCTATATTAAACAAATATTACAAAAGAGTCCTTCAGAAAAAGCTGCAATAATTTAACTCCATTCCATATGCAATGTTTGTTTCCACACAACCTTGCCAACCCTGGATATCAACAATCCTTTTTAATTTTTGCCGATGTGAAGAGTAAAAAAAAAAAATTCTTGTTGTAATTTGTGTTTCCCTCCTCATTAGCGAGCATGGGCATCTCTTTATTTGTTCATTTGTCATTTATTTTTCTTTTTTTTTCTCTTGGAGCTTTTACCCTATTTTAAAAAATAAATTTGTAGGAACAATTTATTCATCTGTCATTATACGTTTTGCAGATAACTCCCAGATTTAACTTTAGTCATGGCATCTTTATCATATGAAGTTTTAATTTTTAAGCAGTCAACACTGTTAGTCTTTTCCTTTATGGCTTCTAGATATTGTGCATTGTTTTGGAAGTTCTTTACCACACCAAGACTATAAAAAAATTCTCTGGTTTATAAATACATTGATATATTTTTAAAGATTTAACTTTTAAAACAATCTAGAATTATTTGTATATGTCTATGTTGTATGTTGAGAGCTAGCTCTATATGAATAACCAATTGTCCTGTCAGTTATGGAATTGATTAATAATTACCCACTGATTTGAAAATCTATCTTTCCTATAAATTAAATTCTCATACCTAATTGGTCTGTTCCCAGATCTTGTTTTCTACTCCCCCCTTTCTATTATTTTGATAATGCTATACTGTTAAACCTACCATAACTTTACATTATGTTTTGATATGTGTCTGTTCTTTTTTCACCTTTTCCTTTTTCAAATTTTCTGTTACAGATAAATTTAAGTATCTTCCAGTTAAATTACATAAGGAATCTTTTTGGATGTTTTCCTAATTTTCTTCCAACTTTCTGTAGGAATTTTTAATGGAATTGTATTAAATGTAGAGACAAATGTGGAAAAATGCCCATAGTAGGATTGGAAAAACTCACCTGTAAAGCCATCTGAGACTGGTGCCTTTCTAAGATTGATCTTTGGCTCCTTCCAGTCTCTTCTATGGTTATTGGTCTATCCAGGTTTTCTACTTCCTCTCCAGTCAAACATAACCATTTGTATTTTCTAGAAAACCTTCCCTTTCATCTAGATTTTCAAATTTACTATATGAAAGTCATCCTTATTCATTTCTTATGTTGGTAATTTTGTCTTTTCACTTTTATCTTAATCAGACATGACAAAGATTTGTTAACTAGTAACTAAGCAACTGGCTAAGATCCCCTCTGAATTGCGTTGCTTTACTTCCCCAACTATAAGTCCTTCTCCAAAAAGGAGACTTGTGTTCTGTGTGAAGTTGGCAGGGCATTCCAACTGCCATGTTTTACTCTAGGCAAGAAGAAGCTAGGGAGGCTGATGAGCTCTCCCTTCCTGTTACCAAAATTAAGAGAGATTTAATTTAGGGTGGGTCCCATGAGCGTCATTAGACACGTTTCCTTTTTCTTCCCTTTGCATCTGTGGTAAAGTTCCAGAGGAGTCCCCCAAGCTCTGCTCGGCTTCTCCGAGGCAGGCAATTCTCTGAGGAACGCTTGTCCTCCTGTGGTAGATTATTCATCCTCCAGAGAGGGTTTTTCTGATTTTATCCAGGGACAAACACTGCTAATCCCTGCCACTCAGAATAAGTGGGAAGGGAGAGAGAAAGAAGGTGCCCAACTAGCCTAGCTATTTCAAGAATGTGTTGACTCTGAGCATGGAAAAAATCACTGAAATTCCTTCAACACTGTAAAATATTCTCTTGCCCGTGTTTTAGCCTGAGGTTTTCTCTAACCTTGTTTCTTCATCAACCTGATTCCATTTTGTTTCTATTTGTCTTCCTAGAACTTAAATTTTCTGGATATCCTTTCTCATTTTCCAGCACTGATATAGATTTATTCTTGAGAAACAAATGAAATCTTTTCTGTCGTTTCGTTAAGGGATTGGGAGTGAGGAAGAAGGTGTACACGTGCACTCTTCCACCATTTTTCGCCTATCTCTACTTTCAAATTTGTTTACACTGAACTAAAGAGGATAGTTTCAATAAGTAGATAACTTGATGAACAAAATAAGGAATGAATTAGGCTCTCATGTCACTCTGCATTTCCTCTATTGTTTCAGTAGTTAAACCTGAGTTACTGTTGTTGAAGTCACTGTTTGTGAGAAAAAGGAGGGTGTCCCTCTATGTGCTGTTACCTTAGTACATAGCATCGCCTCCATCACAGTAAACATTCTAGAAACATCGGTTAATTGGAGACCTGAGTAAGTTATTTTACACACAAACCAAAAATACAGAGAGTCAAGAGGATTAGGAGGAGGATTAGGTGCAGATTGACACAGACAGAGGCAAGACTAAGACAAGGGGTTTCCCTTGTTAATGCTGTTCTACCAATCGCTTAGACAAAGGCAAGTGGAAAGAAGTCTGATTTTAGTTGCCAATGGCAGAAACTGTCACCCTGTCTCACAACTAACATAAGCATCACTTCTTACATTACCACTCTAGGGCACCAGCTTGAATAGCTTCACCCCTCCTTCCTTTGCTCTTGTGTCCCTTATTAGTAATAAACTGAAGCGCAGATCATACCATTATGTTGTAAACTTTATTAGCATTTCTGGCCTTTAGTGCTTTTCCAAAGGAAAGAGATGTTGATTAGATTCTGTGTGTGGGTGTGTGGATCGGTGGAGTGTGTAGGTGTGTAGGGCTTGTTTGTTTGTTGTTTTAAAATTTAACGTCAGAGTTGAGGAGAACTGTGAATTGGCAAGCCACCGGTTTCCTAGAACAAGATTGTTTCTTTCCACAGAAGGGTAAAATTGTCCTTTTCTATTTTGTTCCAGCAAAATAATAACCACGGGTCTTTGAACCTAATAGCTGAATCCATTTGTTCCCCAACATCTTACCATAGGTAAATACATATTATTTGTCTTGCCAGGGATTGTGCTATTTATATGCCTTATGTGGATGATAAGCTGGACTTAGCAAAAATATTTTTGTTTGCTTTCGTTGTAATTTATGTTTTCTTATTTTCTTGTAACATAAACTACAGATATAAATTTTGTGAGTTAGAAGTTTGTGCTTAACCCTTTCTTTTTGCAGATTAATATGAAGGTGATTATTACCACAGAATGGGAATTAATGGATTATTACCACATCCCATGATATAAATAAGGCCCTACTGAGATTGTTCATGAAAAGGCTTATTATCTTATGAATAAAATTTTAATTGATATATGCAGTAATTTCCTCTTACTATTATGAGAAATCTGGAGTGTTTTCAGGTTGCAAGTTCTGACAAAATTGAATATATCTACTTCATATTAAGTAAAGAGCTGCCAATAACACTTTAAATTATTTTAAGAATTGGCTGTCACCGGTCTCTACTTAGAATGGTTGTACCTGAAAAAGTGAACAACGATTTTCTTGAAAATAGGATATGTAATTCCAATTTACCTGGAAAATACTGCTACGGAAAGCAGAGCAACCTAATAGAATATCTCAGGCTTGTCAGAGCAGCATAACATCATGAAATCATGGGATGTTTATAGATGGAAGTTACCTTGAAGATCTTTCAGTTCCATCATACATGTATAACTATTGTGGATTTGCTCCATGACCCTTGTACATAAGAAAAAAATAAAATTTCTTAATTTTTCCAAGTCCAGTCAAATCTTTCTAGGCCCTAAACCTATTAGGATTGTTGAAAATCTATTCTTTATCATTTGGAGTGCTGACCCCTTCCTTGATTCAGGGTCACACACAGAACAGGGGACATTGGGGGAGGACTTCTGGCCTTCTATCATAATCGTCCATGTGATGGTTACTTTGTCAATCTGGCTAAGCTATGATGGCTAGTTGTTTTGCCAAGCACCAGAATAGATCTTGCTACAAAGGGTTTTTTTGTTTTTGGATGTGATTAATATATAAATCAGTAAACTTTGAGTAAAGCAGATCACTCTCCAAAATGTCGGTGGGCCTCATCCAATCAGCTGAACAAAAACTGAGGTTTCCCGAAGAAGCAGTAACTGTGCCTATAAGGACTGCAACATAGGAATCCTGTCTGAGTTTCCAGACTGGAGATTTCTGACTCAAGACTGCAACACCAAGTCTTCCCTGAATTTCCAGGTTGTTGTATTGCTCTACAGATTTCAAACTTTCCAGCCACTGTAATCATATGAGTGTGTGTGTATATGTGTGTGTGTGTGTGTGTGTGTGTGTGTGTGTGTTTCACTGCCCCTCTGGAGAAGCCTGATTAATACCTGATTAATAACCCTTTAAGATATTCACTGACCATATGTTGTATCAAAGTTGGACCATTCTGCTGCTCTCCACATCCTCTCCCTCTATGCTGCCCCTAACCACAATGGTGTTTGCTGTGGTCCTGAAGGCACAGCCCTTAGTGTTCAGGCCCAGGAATCCACATGCTGGCTCTGCTACATCCTGGGCCATGTAGTGACAGAATACGGATCTTCACCACTTTTGAGGTGTCACTACTCCTCTACCTTTTCAACCTCTGGGAATCCAACCCTGTCCCAGGACTGAGTCATTCCCCCAACCATCCATCGCCCTCATGTCCAAGCATTAGAGCCCATCCTTTCCCACCCACCACAACTCCCATATTTTGGGCAGAACCAACTACCTCCCACCAAAGATCCAAGTGGAGATATTTTTAGGAAGACTTCTAAGACACAGAAAAGCTATTTATTTCTCCTTGTGCAACAAACTCAGAACACAAAATATTGGCATTAAGTATTTGGAAATTACCCATTTATTCCTTTGAATATTCTACATCAGTTTGACTAGACTTGAATTAACGTCTCGTTAAACTATCCTGTGTGTGTGTACGGAGCCAAGACCCAGAGAAATTAAGTGGTTTCCTCAAGTTTCCCAGAACACTCTTATAAAAAGGATAAGATGCTATCTGATGCCATATCCCTCCCCCACCACCTTCACCTTATATCTGGCTATATTTGTGCACAAATTTTTGGAGGTCCCAGCATTGAAACTGCTTTGCTACCTCAATATGAAATGGCAGGTTGGAATTTGATGCATAAATGGATCACAGTCTCTGTGGCTTTTAGCAGCCATAGCTTCCTCCAGATAATTCAGCCACAGGCTTTGGAGGGAAGAGGGTCCTTCTGAAATGTGTAATTTAGTCCAAACTTGAAATTCAGTGGGCACTACCTGGCATCTGTGGTTAGAACGTTCTACAAAATACAACTGCTTTCTCTCTCCTCTTGGTGGCTAATCTCTCTCTCTTGTTTTTTAAGTTTAGCAGCTCCATGGAGGGACAATGCAAAATAGGGCCTTGGGCTGCAGCTTTGTAACTTGGGCTCTTCCTATCGATCTCAAGGGCCCATTATGTAAACTCATTTCTTCTGCTGATACAGAAGCAAAAAAGGCTGACTTCTGCCTTTTTTCCTATTGCACTCAGTTGCCCAAACATACTCAGACATTCAACGGTACATGAGTAGCCAGCCATTTGGTCTTTCCGCCAAAAAGGCTGTGGCTGGGGTTGCTTGAGAAAATATCTGCTTTTGATCAAAATAAAATTCAAATTGTAAGCCAATATAGTTCATTGCCTATAATAAGCCTTGTATCTTAGGGGTAACAATAAAACTGTCAACTTCATGTGTTACTCTCTCTTCTCTTTCTCGCTCAGTCTTGCTCTCATTATTTAACTACTCTTGTAGCTAAAGGTCTCATGTTCTAATTGTTTTCTTTAGAGATCTACTTTCTCTAGAGGTTGTCAGATGTGTCCTTGAGTTTATATATATATATATATATATTTTAAGAGACAAGGGTGTGGGTGTAGACAGTCAGGCAGTTAGAGGACATAGCGTTGTTTGAAATAAGAATATGTCTTCCTGGCTGGTACCACTAAATACATCTGCCAGGCATGGAGAACTCAAGATTGCTCCAAAGCCTATTCCTGCCAGATTAGCACCTGTGACCACTGCCTTGGGACCATATATTACAATTACTATAATAAGCAGGTTGTGCAGATTCTAAAACCAGGCTGCCAAAGTTTAAATCCTAGCTCTACTGCTTGCCATCTCTTAATAAACCTTGTGTAAGTTACTTATTTTCTCCATGCCTCAGTTTCCTCACCTGTAAATTGGGGATTTCAAAGAAAGAACATACATCACAGAGGTACTGTGAGGCTCTGTGAGACTGGTGAATTAGTGCTTGTAAAACCCTCAGAATAGTACTTGGCATGTTGTAAGCACTAAGAGTTAGGCTTAGTATTATTAACTACATTTTGGAGAGACTTTTCTTCTGTTTTACCGAATAGTGGAAAAAAGTTATATGTTTTGTATTTGTCTCTATTACAAACCCTGATATAGAACACAGGAATATTCCTTCAGTTTTCTGGATAAAAACTATATTCTTGTTCTGGAAAATAATCTTTTCTTCTGGGATGAAGTGTTTGAGGTTCACCTCAAGCAAATTGCTTTTGAAATCACTATAGCTCAGAGCTTTACAACAAATGCTAAAGGAATTTCTCTAGGCAGGAAACACAAGAGAAGGAAAAGACCTACAAAAACAGACCCAAAACAATTTTAAAAAATGGTAATAGGGGCTTCCCTGGTGGTGCAGTGGTTGAGAGTCCGCCTGCCGATGCAGGGGACACGAGTTTGTGCCCCGGTCCAGGAAGATCCCACATGCCGTGGAGCGCCTAGGCCCATGAGCCATGGCCACTGGGCCTGTGCGTCCAGAGCCTGTGCTCCGCAACGGGGAGAGACCACAACGGTGAGAAGCCCACGTACCACAAAAAAAACAAAACAAAACTACAGTGAGATATCGCCTCACACTGGTCAGAGTGGCCATCATCAAAAAATCTACATACAATAAATGCGGGAGAGGATGTGGAGAAAAGGGAATCCTCTTGCACTGTTAGTAGGAATGTAAATTGATACAGCCACTACTGAGAACAGTATGGAGGTTCCTCAAAAAACTAAAAATAGAACTACCATATGACCTAGCAATCACACTACTGGGCATAGTGTGATTGAGAAAACCTGAGAAAACCGTAACTCAAAAAGAGTCATGTACCACAATGTTCATTGCGGCACTATATACAATAGCCAGGACATGGAAGCAACCTAAGTGTCCATCGACAGATGAATGGAATAAAGAAGATGTGGCACATATGTACAATGGAATATTACTCAGCCATAAAAAGAATGAAATTGAGTTATTTGTAGTGAGGTGGATGGACCTAGAGTCTGTCATACAGAGTGAAGTAAGTCAGAAAGAGAAAAACATACTGTATGCTAACACATATATATATGGAAGCTTAAAAAAATAAGGTCCTGATGAATCTAGGGGCAGGACAGGAATAAAGATGCAGACATAGAGCATGGACTTGAGGACATGGGGAGGGGGAAGTGTAAGCTGGGACGAAGTAAGAGAGTAGCATTGACATATATATGCTACCAAATGTAAAATAGATAGCTAGTGGGAAGCAGCTGCATAGCACAGGGAGATCAGCTTGGTGCTTTGCGACCACCTAGAGGGGTGGATAGGGAGGGTGGGAGGGAGACGCAAGAGGGAGGAGATATGGGGTTATATGTATACGTATAAGTGATTCACTTCGTTATACAGCAGATACTAACACAACATTGTAAGCAATTATACTCCAATAAAGATGTTAAAAAAATCGCTATAGCTGAGAAATTCTAAAGATCATTGATATCCACACCCATTTCTTTATGGTTTGGACGGAAAAATAAGAAGAGGTAAGAGCAATAGACTTGGCTTGCAATGGGGGAGGTTTAAATTCTAGGTTTTATTTGGCTCTGTAAAAAATATCTCCGAGATTCAGTTTCCTCATCTAAAAATTGAGGCTGTCCCTACAAAGATGCTATTTTGGAAATCGTCCTGTTGCAGCACTAATTCGTAATATACTAAACATAATTTTAAGTTCTGGATATAGAGTTAAATGTACAAGCAAAAATTAAAATATCAGCACAAAGCATAGATGAAAATCTGATATTGGGGTGAAAAGCGTCTTCCTAAGAAACACCTCAAAAAGGGAGAAGTTGAGTTGATCATCAAAAGTTTTAAAATAACTTCTACAAATCAAAAACTTAAGGAAATGTAAAGGCAAACAGCACATTAGTATTAACAGTGTAACAGGGAAATATGTGTACTATATAAGCAATTCTTAAAAATCAATGAAAAGGATTAAAACACCAATATAAAAATGAATAAAAGAATATGAATGAAACCAATCACAATGTGTGGATTTTATCTTGATCTTGATTCCAATAAAGAAACTAAAAACAAAAAGTATAAGGTAACTGGAAATTGTAATACTTGATGTTTTCTGATAAAAATAATTGTTGACTTTTTTACGTATGACAGTGATATTGTATGTGTGTGTGTGTGTTTTTTTTTTTTTTTTTTTCAATACGCGGGCCTCGCACTGCTGTGGCCTCTCCCGTTGTGGAGCACAGGCTCCGCATGTGCAGGCCCAGCCGCTCCGCGGCATGTGGGATCTTCCCGGACCAGGGCACGAACCCGCGTCCCCTACATCTGCAGGCGGACTCTCAACCACTGCGCCACCAGGGAAGCCCATATGTGTGTTTTTGAAAGAGTCCTTATGTTTTAAAGATACATTCTGAGACATTTGCAGATGTCTGAGATTTGCTTCAAAATAATCCAGGGTAGGGGTGGGTGGTTCGAGGGTATAATTGAAGTAAAATTTGTAATGACTTGATAATTGTTGAAGAGGCATGCTGGGCTCCTTATTCTAACAACCTTTATATACTATTGGAAATTTTCAATAACAAGAATATATAAGGTACAATACTGTTTATGAAAATGATAATATTTATGTTACATGAATATGTAAATGTGTGAATTTTGGGCATGCATGCACGTGTGTGCGTGTGTGTGTGTGTGTGTGTAAACCCTACCTCTGGGTTGGGGTGAGGGGTCAAGAAGGAGAGGAATGTGATCAAGAGGGTTTCATGAGGACGTAACTCTACTGTTAATTTTTAATTTCTCAAACCAGGTAAAGCATAAACTGGTGAATAAGATAGTCTTTGCTTAATTATGTGCATCTTTATTTTCCCTTATATTTAAATAATTTTTCTAACTGTTCTGGAGAACAATGGAGAAATTGGAGACAATGTTTTTTTAAAAAGTGCAAAAACATGTTTTTTAACAAAAGAAAAAAATAAAACTGACCAATACCTACACGGGAAAATGTTGAAACTTGTTTTTAAAAGTTTCAACATTAAAAGGAATATAAATTTAGAGAAGATACTTTTTTTCTAGCACATTGGAAATTAAAACATTAATTAATTAAACATAGTGATCAGTGTTGGCTAAAGCATAGTGTATTAGATACTCTTTCACACTTCTGGAAATAAAAATTATTTCAAACTTTCTGGAAGGCAACTAGGTGTACAGATCAAGAGAAAATATTTCTATTTGTTGCTGTTTATTCTATAGAAATAACCACACAGAAACACAAAGAATTTTTATTAAAGGATGCTCATTGCAATTACATTTTACAGGAAAATTGGAAACTTCCATGTCTCGCAATTGGAATTTAGTTAAATGTATGATGGCTTGTTCATAAAACAGAATTCTATGTAGAACTGAAAAGCTTTTTAATGACATAGAAAACATGGGTCACATAGTATTAAATTTTAAAAAGCAAGGTAAAGACTTTATATAAGCATGATCCCACTTTTAAAAACAATAAATGGAATCTGAGTGTGAATGCGGTATGAGGGCTGTTTTGGTCCAGGATTGTGTATCACTTTCTGAGATGTAAGCAAGTCTAGGCAGGCTTAAGGAAATGGTGGGTGGCCTTCTGGGCTTCTTTCAGTTTGCTTGGGGGAATGAAGGAACCTCCTAGAAAATAATTCATTCTAAGTGAAAACGGAGTTGTGAAAAACATATTTGACTGTAAGACAAAGCCTTGGGGTGAGAGGCTTCAGTAATTCTGAGCCCAGGGGTGTCTGCCATGCATCTGCCCAGGCTCTATCTCCATGGACTTGGAGCTTGTCTTGGGAGACAGAGGACTCTATGCAAAGGTGGGAGGATCTGCTTAAGTAAAGACTTTGCGAAGCTTGGGGAGCACCTGAGGCACTTTCAGTGTGCCCACAACAGATGTAAGATAAAATGTGAAGGGTGCTTCCTTTTCTGCCTTTCGACTGGCCTGCACCTGGCTTGGAGTTTTGAAGGCTTCAGTGTGTCGGGGCAATTCTTGATAGTAAAAAGCAGCTAGGCACTGCCAAAACAGCACTGGGGCATGGGGCCTGCCATGTCAGAGCTGCCTGGGCAGGCAGCTGGACACCTGTGAGACACCCTCTGGAAACCATAGAAACACACTGGGACCAAGGCAAGATTTTCCAAGGGTCTGGGGTCTTGCTCTTTCACAAGGCAGCAAAACAGAGGTAACACTGCTGAAGTGATCCTATATTAAACTCCAGATTGGGTAGTTTGAGGAAACTCATTTGTGTGTGTGTGTGTGTGTGTGTGTGTGTGTGTGTGTGTGTATCCAAAGAAAATAAACTCAAATGTTATTGGTGCTTATTATTATAGGTGATTTCAATTTTTCTCTTTTGTGTTTTGTGTGTAGATTATGATGGTGTCAGTGTAAGACTAAGTGTTTCTATCACTGAGATTTAGATATGACTGAGCATGCCTGAAGAACATTGTAGTGAATGTAGTGAAACTTCCATGTTTCTAGCTCAGGGAAGGCCTGAGGATTCCTCTAAGAAATTTTACTCTGAAGAAAGTGCATCTTTTCTTTTCTTTTTCTTACTGTTATCAGAAAAATATTGGATATATCTCCATTCCCTTTTAGGTCAGATACTCTATATGATTTTATACTTCTGTAAAAACACTTGTAGGACCATGATTAAATATTTTTATTAATCTAGGAAAACAAAAGTATAATAAATAACTTCTGTTCACATGTTATGTTTTACTCATAAAATTCCATTTGTCTCCTGTGGAACTCACAAAAATAGTTATGGAGCCCATTTGTTTAAATACATTGTTATGAGAGATCCAACAACTAAAATGTCTAGAGCAATGAAAAATAATGAGAGAATTAAATTGTGTCTTTATTTATGCTAGTCTTCTCAATCCTTTATTTATAAAATAGATGCTGTGTAATTTTAGCTATTAATATATTAAGCTGTTTTGTATTTCTCAATTAAGCTGGAATATGAAAATGATGTTTTTGTATATGTCAAGGAATCAAGCCTGACTCAACAGTTTCATGTGGTAACATGTGATAAATGCCTAAAGCTCCCAAGGGGCAGGGAAGATGGACCTTACCAAAAGTTAGGAAATTTGAAAAAGGCAATTTGAAGGGGATACAAATTACATATGTTTGAAAGCTGTCAAAGTAATACATTTAGGATATATAAAGTATGCATTGTCTTTGTCCTAGGGAGTACCACGTTAAGAATCTTTACTAGTTGAGCTTTTTAACTTTTAGAGACTATTTATTGATTATAGAGGAACTGGCCTTTGGATTAAGATTTCTACAATATTGCCAATTTTTTCAACTGCCATCAATATTTCATGATTAAGATGACAGTCATGTTTGTTTCGGTAAGTACCTTTATAATATTTCAGTAACTTTTTAAATTCCCACTTTACACTTAAAATTAGGAAGTTCTTTATTAAAACACTTTTAGCATCTGTGATGTATTCATGGCTTTTCTTCTTTAAGTTATTGATGTATTGATTATATTAAAAAAATTCATTTTGAATCATTCACACAATCCTGGAACAAACTGCTTGGTTGTGCAGCATTCTTTTTGATGTTCTGCTGTTTCATTTGTTAATCATTTATTTAGAAAATTTGCATCTACATTCATTAATAAATTTGGCCTATATGACTTTTGTTCCTGTTGCTCTACTATCTGTATTGGGTATTGGTGTTAAGCTTAAATTAGTTTCATAAAATGAACTGAGAAGCTTTCCTTTATACTAGTTGGCATTGTTAAAATAAGATTAGTACAGGCGGAGGGTGGGGAGGAAGGAGTAAATTGGGAGATTGGGATTGAAATATACACACTACTATATTTAAAATAGATAACCAACAAGGACCTATTGTATAGCACAGGGAACTATACTCAATACTCTGAGGTCACATATGTGGGAAGAGAATCTGAGAAAGGGTGGATATATGTATGTGTATGGCTGGTTCACTTTGCTGTGCAGTGGAGGCTAGCATGACACTGTAAATCAACTGTACTCCAATAAAATTAATTTTAAAATTTAAACATTAAATTAAAAAATAAAAAAGATTATTACAGGCATACCTCGGAGATATTATGGGTTCTGTTCCAGACCACCACAATAGAGCAAATATTTCAATAAAGTGAGTCACACAAATGTTTTGGTTTACCAGTGCATATAAAAGTTATGCTTACACCCTACCATACTCTATTAAGTGTGAAATAGCATTATGTCTAAAAAAATGTACCTTAGTTAAGAAATACTTTATTGCTAAAAGATGCTAAGCATTATCTGAGCCTTCCATGAGTCATAGTAGTAGCATCAAGAATCACTGATTACAGATCACCATAATAAATACAATAATAATGAAAAAGTGTGAAATATTTCGAGAATTACCAAAATGTGACACAGAGACACAAAGTGAGCAAAAGCTGTTGGAAGAATGGCACCAATAGATTTGCTCGAGGCAGGGTAGCCACAAACCTTCAGTTTGTAAAAACTGCAGTATCTGTGAAGCTTAATAAAGTGAAGTGCAATAAAACGAGGTATGCCTGTACTTACGAATGCTACTATTAAAATAAATATTAAGTAAATTAAATCGTATTAATACCAAAATAAGTATTAAGATTATATATTTGTTTTTTTAACTGTTACTATTAGTTGAAAATCAATATGGATCCAGTGCTTTTTCAAATGGTTAAGTTTTATTATCTTTCCAAATGCTTACAAGGGTTTTTCTTCTGTTCAAGTTTCTATTACTTCTTGGTCAAATGTGGTAAATGTATTAGTCAGAATAGGCTATGCTACACTGCAGTAACAAAACACTAAATATCAGAAGCTTAACATGCTAAAAGTTTATTCTGGCTCACATCATAGTTTGAGATGGTCAGAGAGCCATCTTTCAGCTTGTAGCTATGCTATATGGAATATGTGTCTTCTAAAATCATCGGATAAAAGGACTAGAGGAATGAGCAGGATAGTTTTAGGTACCAGACCCTGAAAGTGGCTTACATCACTGTGTTCTCACTCCTTTGACTGGATCTCAGTCTTATGGTCTCAACCTAATAACAAGAAGTCTCAGTGCCCATGAAGAAAGTATAAGAAATAAGCCTCTTTCTGCTATTTCTGTAGTTATATTTTTTCCAGGAAATCATCTAGTTTCTCTAGATTTTCAAGTTCATTACCAAAGAATTGCACATAATATTCATTTATAGTCATTTTAATTGTATCCCTATCTCTAATTATATCTTCTTTGTCATTCTTAATTTTGTACAATTTATTTTATCCCTTTTGTCCTAATTTGCACTTACCTACTATTTATTGACTGGTCTTTACAAAACACAAGCTTTTGTTTTTATTTATTCTTTCTATTGATATCACAGATAATTACTGAGTGCTATTCTAAGTAAGTGAACATTTTGTTGAAATAAGCAAAAGAAAGTTCCTGTTCTCATGGAACTTGGAATCCTCCTGCTTTCTTTCAGGCTATTTTGTTGTTCTCATATAAGTTGGGTGCTTTTCTTATTTATCTTTAATCTTCCTTTTTATTTTTAATAAAAGCCTCTAAGACTATAACATTTCTTTTGTCTTAACTGTGTTCTATAGGTTTTGGTATTATGGGTTCTCATTTTCTTTTCTTTTTATATCATTTTCCTCCCCCTTTGGTTAAGATTTCTTCTTGATTTAGGGTTTTTTTTTTTTAAAAATAGCACATTTGCATTTCCAAGGAGTTAAATTTTTTGATGATTTATTTTTTTCTCTCTGTGTTAAATTATTATTAGAAAATGTAGTCTGTAAAATCTCTACTTTATAGAATTTATTGTTTTCTTTGTGGCCAAGAACATGATTAATTTTTATACATGTTCCATGGATCTAAGCAGAGAATATATGTTCTCTGATGTAAGACATCGTTTTTTTATAGCTTGTTGATTGTGTTATTAAAATAATCTATGTCTTTATTTATTATTTATCTACTTGAACCATCACATTCTAGAAAAGGTATATTAAATTCTTCCACTATATTTCTTTAAATATCTAGTTGTACTTATAACACCTTTTTATGTATTGATGGATATGTTATTTTATGCATAAATTATGCCTAAATTATGGGACAAAACTTTCCTGAGTCTAGGTGAATTGTATCTCTCACCATTAAATAATGACTCACAAATACCGTATGTTAACACATATATATGGAATCTAAAAAAAAATGGTTCTGAAGAACCTAGGGGTAGGACAGGAATAAAGACGTAGATGTAGAGAATGAACTTGAGGACACGGGGAGGGGGAAGGGCAAGCTGGGACAAAGTGAGAGAGTGGCATGGACATATATACACTACCAAATGTAAAATGCTAGCTAGTGGGAAGCAGCCACATAGCACAGGGAGATCAGCTCTGTGCTTTGTGACCACCTAGAGGGATGGGATAGGGAGGGTGGGAGGGAGATGCAAGAGGGAGGAGATATGGGGATATATGTATATGTGTAGCTGATTGACTGTGTTATAAAGCAGAAACTAACACACCATTGTAAAGCAATTATACTCCAATAAAGATGTTTAAGAAAAAAAGTAATGACTCATTTATGTTTAATGTTTTTGGTTTTGTTGTATATTGATATTTTCACACCTGCATTCTGTTTGTATTTACCTGCTGTATCTTTTGCGCATATCTTGATTTTCATTTTCAATGTTTCCTTGCAACTGCTTTAGATGAGTTTCATTTTTAAATTATTTTTAATATGGCCATGATAAAAAATTTCGTGAGAACTGGTGTTCCTTCCATTATATTATACATTTTCTGGGTATTTTACCTTCTTGTCATTGTTTCTTCTCTTTATTACCTAGTCTGTCAATGTCACAATTTTCTTTATTGCTTTTTCAAATTTGGTAATATAGAATTTCTTCTCTTCTCTAAATTCTGCTGGTGATTAAGCCTATAACTAAATCCATATTTACCTATCATGAGAATATAACAACTCTCTCTAATCCTATATACTTTATTTATTTCTCTCCTTCCCATACCTGGGAATTAGAATGTTTTTATTTTCTCACTCTCCCACATGTTCTGTTCTCTCTGTCTTGTAATTGTTTGTTCTTAAATTCCAGGAATTTCAATATGATATTCAAACTATGTAAGTGGGGACATTTATAGAGCTCATGTCATTTGATTCCTTTTTTCTCAGTGATCATGTTTGCATATACATTGTCTGGTTTTCTAGTTATTTAATGTGAGAAGGTAAACATGGTTCCTCTGAATCCAACATGGTTAGAAGTTAAAGGTTTACCAAATTCCTAAAATTTGGTAAACCTTGTTAATTTGTACCTCCAGTCTCTTGCTGCTCAGGGAAATTTTATCTCAATTTAATTTCTACTTCCAATTTGCCTCCTTCTGAGTTCCAGAAGTCCCACATGTTGAATTAATCCCTTGTTGGGTTTCCTGGATCTGTCCTCCTGGGGTTTTTTTTCCGTCATTAATTCCACCTCTTTGTATTTTGCTCTGTGTTCTGACACATTTTCCCAGTAGATTTTCTGCACTACTAATTTGATTCTCAACAGTAAACGTACCCTACAGTGAGTTGTTTCCTTGATTGTGGTCTTGGGTTTCCTCAGTACTCATGCTGATCAGGCTGTGGGATCTAAGAAGCAGGAGAAACCATCAAAGGGTGTGAGGCAGAGCAGAATCTTTCTGTCATTAAAAAGTAGCACACACCTCCTTTCCAGACAATGAAGAATAAAGGGAAACTTTGGATGGCTGTCATTGTGGACACATTAACTTTTTTCTGAAATCTCATGGTGGACAGTCATGGGGAAAGTAAAGCTTTGGATTTTTTACTCTGGATGAGCTAAGAAAACATTGAAAGTTTCTGAATAAAGAACTAATAAGTGTCACGTGGTGAAAAGTATTCCAAAGTGAGCCCAAAGCTAGCCCAGTAATAGGCATAGTGAGGGATGAAAGTGTTAAGGAAGGTGTTATTTGGAAGGAAGTAGTCAGTGGAAGACTCTCAAAGTGACAAAATTTATTCACAACAGCCTAAGGTGGAAAAAACCCAAATGTCTACTGTCAGATGAATTTATAAACAAAATGTGGCACATATACATAATGGTATATTATTCAGCCTTAAAAAAGAAGGAAGTTCTGACACATGCTACAACACAGATGAATCTTGAAAACATTGTACTAAGTGAAAAAGCCAGACACAAGAGGACAAATATTGTATAATTCCACTTATATGAGATACCTAGAGTAGTCAAATTAATATAGATAGAAAGTAGGATAGTGGTTACCATGACTGGGGGGAGGAGAGAATGGGGAGTTATTGTTTAATGGGCAGAGTTTCAGTTTAGGATGATCGAAAATTCTGGAGATGGATGATGGAAAATTCTGGAGATGGATGATGGTGACAGTTGCACAACAATGTGAATGTACTTAATGCCACTGAACTGTACACCTAAAAATGCTTAAAATTGTAACTTTTGTTATGTATACTGTACCATAGTGGTAAAGTATACATGACAAAACTATATATATATATATATATATATATATACACACACACACACACACATACACACGCATAACAAAATTATATGTGTATAATTCTCAGGGAGTATATGGGCACTCTCTGCTCAATTTTACCATGACCCTAAAACTGCTCTAAAAACTAAAGTATTTTTTAAAAAACACAATTTATCTAAATTTTAGGTTGTGGTGGTGTGGGACTCGAGGGACATTGTTCCAGCTAATGATTAAGAACTCTCCAGACAATAGGGGCTTCTTAGACAATGGGTGAATTTCCAGGATGTCCGGCCCCCTTCCGAGAAGGAGGGAGATAAACAAAATGTAAAAAAGGTATCTGTCAAAGACCAATCAGGAAGCTGGGGACAAGTTCCCTCTCTGGTCCGAGCCTAAGCCGGGACCAATCAGCAGGAAAACACAACCAAATCTATAATTTACATACGGGGAAGTGGGAACCTATAAAACTGACATATTCACGCCCAAAAGGGGTTCCTTCTTCGACCTCCTGCGTGAGGACCAAGGAACCCCGGTGCACCGGCCTTCAATAAACCTCTTGCGTTTTGCATTGGCTTCCAACTCTTGTTGTTTCCTGGGCGAGTCGAAACTCCTAGGGGACCGCGAAGGTCTAACAGTGGCAAAGGGTATGAAGAGGAGGACTACAAAAGACAGAAATATGTGTAGGAAAAAACCTAAGCCTCCTAAAACATTTAACTGGGAAAAAGGACAAAGGAAAGTAATTATACAGTTACATTGTCATTCAAGGCTCTTTGACATTCCTTCCAGGAGATAATGTCAGATCCCTGGTATGAATGAAAAGGAGAATGGGATTAGGATGTGACCTATTAGTCTGCAGAGTTCACACTAAGTAAGCCTCTTTTTTTAAAAAAATAGCTTTATTGAGTTCTAATTGATATACAAAGCCCCCAGACGTATTTAATATGTACAATTTGAGGAGTTTGGACATATGCATATACCACAATAAAGGTAATAAACATATTCATCACCTGAAAAAGTTTTCTCATCCCCCCCTCATGCTTTGTGTGTGTGTGTGTGTGTGTGGTAAGAACACTTCACATGAGATCTACCCACTTAGTCAATTTTTAGTGCACAATACAGTATGTTCACTACAGGCACTTTCTGCTTTTATGAATTTGACTAGTTTAGCTTCCTCATATAAATGGAATCATGCAATATTTGTCGTTATATATATGGCTTATTTCCTTAGCAAAATGTTAGCATGGCTATTATAAAAAACAAAAAGGTGCTGGTGAGGGTGTGGAGAAACTAGAACCCTCTTGCACTGTTGGTGAGAATGTAAAATGGTGCAGCAACTACAGAAACAGTATAGAGATTCCTCCAAAAATTAAAAATAGAACTACCATATGATTCAACAATCCTATTCCTGGGCATCTATCCAAAAGAATTGAAATCAGGATCTCGAAGAGATATCTGCAATTTCATGTTCATTGCAGCACTATTCACAGTAAGCAATTTATGAAAATCACACAACTGTCTATCGACAGATGAATGGGTAAAGAAAATGTGGTATATATGATGAAATATTATTTGGCTCCCTCAAAAAAGAGAGTACATTCTGCCGCATGCAACAACATGGATAAACCTGGCTAGGGAGCGCTGAGGGGGTTTCTTTCATAAGGGCACTAATTCCATTCATGAACGCTCTACTCTCAGAACCTAGCACCTCCCAAATGTCCCACCTTTTAATATCAACACGGTGGGCATAAGGATTTCAACATATAAATTTCAGGGCGGACACAAACATTCAAACCGTAACATCCTCTAATGGGGTGATTCCCTGGATTCCTTGAAGGCACTTCTTACTGGAGGCCTCCCCTGCAGTCACCCAGATACAGGCAGTGCCTCTAATCCTGTAGGCTACATATGCTTCGTCCATTAGTCCCAGCGTATCACCAGAACTTCTTTCCAGGAACTGCTATTGAAATTGATTCAACAAGTGTCTAAGCTAGCTTCCTCCCACATGGCCTAAATGTAGTCCACTTATGAATCCGTGTCCACTATTGCTGAAAAAACAGGAAATTCCCAGTACAGCTCTTTCCCCCTCTTGCTTGGCCACCTTGGGCTGCTCTAGGTACAGCTTCTCCACCAGCCTTCGTGCTCCTCACCTTCGGAAAGCGTAGGTCAGCTTCTCTGAGTGGTTCCCTTAAAGCCCCCTCTCTAGCTTGGCTAAAGGTAAAGGGAGAATGACAAGGCACCATTTCCCCTTCTCACAAGGTGTGATCAGGGAAACCCCAAAGATTGCAACAACATTCTCCAAAGAAATTCTCTCTCTCTCTCTTTGCATCTTTAACTTCAAGAAGTTTATGCCTTCCGGTGGGTAATGAAATAGGGGTTTAAGTAATCTGTTTTTATAGGGGTGGTCTAGCACCTCCCCTTCCTTAAAACATCAAAGATTTTAGAAACCACTGTTTTGTTGTTGGTCTTTGTTACCTCAGCCAAAACTAAGACTTTTTAAAAAACTTGGTAGCACCAATTCTCTCCACATGAAGTAGAGTGTTTTAGTTTATATTGTTCTAAAAACGATTGGCCCAGGTAATATATTTTAAAACATGTTACTTACATTGCCTACCTTCCCTCTCCACTCAGTTTTTGTGGCTTAGTAAATGTATGAAAATTTAGAAAAGTTAACAGGAGAACACAAATTACCTTGTTGCAAAAAAAACCAAAATCTTTTTTCTCTCTAGCCTGACAAATCATTCAAGAACTCTCTTCACTGCATGAGTAAGAACAAATGTTGTATTAGTAAATACAAACATAATTAAGTCTTGCTTAACTGGAACATTTTGAATGAACCACTCTGCTAAACTGAATTTTCAGGTTAAGGAGCAACCCCTTTTGTTTCAACGTTTGTCATTAAATATCTTCCTTAGATTCCTTAGCTGCCTTAAATTCCTTTTGCAATCAGGCGGTAGAGAAGTCCCTCCTTATCTGCTGTTCCGCTTTCCACGATTTCATTTACCCACGGTCAACTGCAGTCTGAAAATATGAAATGGTAAACTGCGCGCCGTTCTGAGTAGCGTGCTGAAATCTCGCGCGGTCTTGCAATGTCCCGCCCAGGAAGCGAATCACCCTTTTGTCCGGCGTATCCCTCCTGTTAGTCCTTTAGTAGCCACCTCCCCCTCCGTTACCAGTTCCACTGTCTTGGTATCACAATGCTTGTGTTCAAGTCACCCTTATTGTACTTAATAACGGCCCCAAAGCCCAAGAGTAGTGATGCTGGCAATTCAGATACGCCAAAGAGAAGCCGTAAAGTGCTTCCTTTAAGTGAAAAGGTGACAGTTCTTGACTTTATAAGGAAAGAAAAAAAAATCTTTTGCTGAGATTGCTGAACTCCACAGTAAGAATGAATCTTCTATCCGTGAAATGGTGAAGAAGGTAAAAGAAATTTGTGCTAGTTTTGCTGTCATATCTCAAACTGCAAAAGAAATGGCCACAGTGAGTAACAAGTGCTTATTTAAAATGGAAAAGGCATTAAATTTGTACACTAAGGGCTTCCCTGGTGGCGCAGTGGTTGAGAGTCCGCCTGCCGATGCAGGGGACGCGGGTTCGTGTCCCGGTTCGGGAAGATCCCACATGCCGCGGAGCGGCTGGGCCCGTGAGCCATGGCCGCTGAGCCTGCGCGTCCGGAGCCTGTGCTCTGCAACGGGAGAGGCCACAACAGTGAGAGGCCCGCGTACCGCAAAAAAAAAAAAAAAAAAAAAAAAAATTTGTACAATAAGATATTTTGAGAGAGAGACCACCCAACATTTACATAACCATCATTACAGTATATTGTTATAATTTTTCTATTTTAAGTTACTGTTGTTAATCTCTCTGTGACTAATTATAAATTAAACTTTATCATAGGTATGTCTGTATGTAAAGGAAAAAACATAGTATATATAGAGTTTTCAGTACTATCTGCAGTTTCAGGCATCCACTGGGGGTCTTAGAAAGTATGCCCTGCAGATAAGGCGGGAACTACTGTATATAAATGAAATGAAAATATATGTCATTTTCTACCTTTATAAGGCTTATAGTAAACATAATTTAATATTTGAGAATTATAGGAAATCGCAGATAATCCTTGTACCTCTGGCCTTCCTCCTCTCACATTATTACATAACCCTGGGCCTGGAGATACCTGCACTCTATAGGAAAGTAAAACAGCAGGACAGGGGAGGCTTTGTCTCTGAGCAGCTAGGAATAAAATCAAGTGCTTAGTCTCAAGGCAAGTGTCACTTGTACATGACCATGTGAAGAACCCGATTTGGAACAGGGACCAGTTGTCTTGGGGGACAACTGGATGAGAAGACAGGCAGAATAATGTCTTGCCAACATACTGCCGATTTATTTGTTCACCTGTATTCTCTTACACTAGTTCATGCAAGTAGCCAGGCTTTTTAATTCCTTTTTGAGAGATTTTGGCAAAAGATGCCTGAGGTCGACATTTTTTTGGTAATGCCCAGTGAAAGGATTTTGCAGTGTGGCTACAGGGGAGAAAAGTGATTTTGAGAGACTGACAAGAAGAAGAGGAAGTTCTATAGATTGTGAATGAGAGGGGGGCTGTGGGTCCCTGGCAGTTTCAGGGGTGGTGAGGGTCTGAAGAAGGGTGGCTGCATGTTATACCTCAGGAGGAGGGATCCAGGCGTGGGTTTCTGGCTTAGACAAAGATCCCTGTACTTCCACTGTGATAAATGTAGAACTTTTGGACAGAAGAGGACCATATGAACAAGGGATAATGAATATCTTGAACAAAAACCAGTACAGTCTGATGAGTGCAAGGGCTTCCAGATGCCTTGGTGTAACCTTATTCCCCAACACCTTTGTACAGCTTAGGCTATGAGTGTGTGTAGGCAGGAAAAGAGACACTGAAATGTAGGCTAGATGCTTGCAGTCAGAATTAAGTAGATTTAGAGAACTCTGATATTTGTTGTACATTGAGTATGGGGACTAAGTTTCCCTTGATCAATGTCTCTAAGTTCCGTGAGCTCAGGATCCACAGTTGCTTTTATTCACCATTAAATCCCTCAGCCCAATGCTTGGCACCTGGAAGATGCATCATGAAGTAGAAATACACACAATCTGCATTAAATATGCCATTGTGCTGCTTTGAATAAGAGACCTATTCATTTTATTAATTTAATTTTCTTATCTCTAAAATGTTGAAAAGAATTTTCCTTCAGATGGTTGTTGTGGGGATTAAATGAAAAAACAAATGGTCATCAGGCAGACCAGATGAGGTGCTTTCCAGCTGTTCTGTACTTTTCTTTGAGGCTTTGAAGTACTTGCCTTGCATGGACCTTTTGGAAGGCTCCACAGTTGTAATGAAATCTCACCAATTTCTAAGGGCTTAATTTTCTGTCTTTTTCTAGGTTTCCGCTGCAAGCCATGGTTAATGCAGACAAGGTTCTGAGGTGGGTGACTGTGTCAGTGATGACCATCTACATATGTGAATGACTAGATGGCTCATCAGCGATCTGTGAGGTGCCTAGAAATAAACGTACCCCCAGCAGGGGTACCTGACACTGGATGGTGACTAAGTCAATTGAATCCTCTGTCTTGGGGATTTTAAGTGTAAAATGCTACCTTTTTTAGTAGTGGAGGCAGAAGTTTATCCATTTATTCAACAGACACTTCTCGAGCTTCTACTATTTTCTAAATACTCTTCTAGATGATGAGAATATAATCAGTGAACAACACCAAACTATTTCCTGCCCTCCTCGTACTCATATTCTGGTGGGAGAGACAAACATCTGTTATATTTAATTGATTTGAAGACATGCATTTTTGTCAAATTTTAGAATTTCTGAAAATGGAATGCGTTTTACAGTCATTGGTATCTTAGAACCACAGTTGGACAGAGAGCAGTCACAGAGTCGTTTTCCTGTGTGAACTTAGTTACCTGTTTAGAACTATAAACACAACTGAATTACGTGCATTGTTGGTACTGTACGTACGCACTTTAAATACTGAAAATGTCTTCAAAATGTGGTATTCTTTTTTTTTTTTTTTTTTGCGATACGCAGGCCTCTCACTGTTGTGGCCTCTCCCGTTGCGGAGCACAGGCTCCGGACATGCAGGCTCAGCGGCCATGGCCCACAGGCCCAGCCACTCCGCGGCATGTGGGATCTTCCCGGACCGGGGCACGAACCCGCGTCCCCTGCATCGGCAGGCGGACTCTCAACCACTGTGCCACCAGGGAAGCCCCAAATGTGGTATTCTTATATAGCTGAAAAAGAAAAGTTATTGTGTAGACAGCCAGGCTCAGGAATAGAGCAATGAGACATAAATGTGATATTAGAGAAGCAAGTAATATTATTTGAAGGATGACCACAATTCCATATTTCTTACTTTATGGGTCCTAGGAAAGGAAGACACCCACAAGTAGATGAAGCTGTGTTGCATTTTATTAGTGAGGTAGTGTGTGGAAAAACAGTGACACTGAGTATGAGTTGATGAATATATCAGAATATTAAATGCTGAATGTAAAGATGTCTTAGACATAATTTAATTGATTTATTTTGCTTATAGTTTCCTTTCTGTGTATAAAGGATATATGATTTTTTTTAAAAAGTCTAAATAATTCTAAAAGATCATTTCCAATGAATATAAAATAAAAATTCTAAGTGATAAGAAAGATGATGTGATTTTATTTGTCAGAATTTCTCTTTCTCGATGGGTATATAAAATAATGGCACATGTTTCAACTGATAACATCTCAGAGTCACTGAAATTCAGTAGCTATATAATGTCAGTGCTAAGTACCACAAAGAGAAATAAAGCAGATGAGGGGATAGAGAGTAATGGGCAGATTATGCTATTTTGGGATGTGGTGTTCAAGGAAGTCCTTTCTATTAAAGAGACGTTTGAGCAGAAATCTGAAAGAAGTGAGAAAGTGAATCATGCATTTATCCAGGGGAGGGCTCTTCCACATGGAAGGAACTTCAAAAGCGAAGGTTCTGTGGGGAGAGCATGTGTGAAGTGTTTGAAGAATCCGGGAGGGTTTTCTGTAGCTGGAAAGTAGTGAGGAAGGGGGAGAGTGAAGTCAGAGAGGTGGTGGTGGGGTGTATGTTACGGAAGTCCTTGTAGACCATGGCAAGGACCTGGGATTTTATTCTAAATGTGATGGAAAGCCACTGGGGGGTTTTATCACTCTGAATACTGCATGGAGATTAGAATAGGGGGCAAGTTAGAAGTCTATTCATGGAAGACATAATGGCAGCTTGTAATAGAATGTTTGTGGAGATGGTGGATTTTGAATACATTTAGGAGGTAAAATCCATAGGATTTGTTGATGGATTATATATGGGGATGTGAGGAAAAGAAGGGATCAGGGACGGCTCCAAGGTTTTTGGTGGGAACACCTTGTTAATGGTGGTGACCTTATTGAAATAGGCAAGACTGTAGGAGAATTAAGATCTATAGAGGGTGTCAGGGAGGGAATTAGTAGATTAAAACTTTGACTTTTGAACCTGTTAAACTTAAGCATCTAAGAGAAAGAGGTAAGTACACAGTCATATATAAGAATATTTGGTTGGGAAGAGAGTAAGGCAGTAGAAATGCACTTAGGAGTCATCAGAGTATGGATGGTATTTAAAGTCATCACATAGGATGAGATCACAATGGGAGTGAATAAAGGAGACTAAAGAGAGGCAGACAGATAGTGATGTGGAGGGTAAATTAGGAGGATTAGTGAAGAAAGTGTTTCAAGAAGACCAAGAATAATTAGCTGTGTCAAATGTTGCTGAGAGGTCAGTTAAAATAAGACTTCAGAATTGACCATTAGATTAAGCAATGTGGAGGTCATTGATGTCTTTTTAAAACAAATATTTATTTATTTTATGTATTTATTTTTGGCTGGATTGGGTCTTCATTGCTGTGCACAGGCTTTCTCTAGTTGCGGCGAGCGGGGGCTACTCTTCGTTGCAGTGCATGGGCTTCTCATTGCGATGGCTTCTCCTTTGTTGGGGAGCACAGGCTCAGTAGTTGTGGCTCTCGGGCTCTAGAGCACAGGCTCAGTAGTTGTGGCACACGGGCTTAGTTGCTCCGTGGCATGTGGGATCTTCCTGGACCAGGGATCGAACCTGTGTCCCCCACATTGGAAGGCAGATTCTTAACCACTGTGCCAACAGGAAAGTCCCTCACTGATGGCTTTGACAAGAACAGTTTCAGTGGAGAGGTGGGAGCACAACTTGACTAGGGTAGATTCAATATAAAATGAGAGGTGGAAGGTGAAGAAAATGAGACTGAGGAAAGAGATAGTATATATGACTTTTTGAGGAAGAGAAGAGAAACGAGTCAGATGTTGGAGGAAGACATGAAGTCAAGAGTTTTTTTTTCCTTTCTCTTTTGAAAAAAATTATAGGAATTATTACATCATTTAGTTGATGTGAATGATCCAGTAGAGAAAAGAACTTGAAAGAGAGACCTCAAGGAGTAGGCAAAAGAGATGGGATTCCCTCTGTAAGAGGAGAATTTGTAGAGAAGCTTTAGAGAACATAGACAGGAAAGTGACTATGGTCCAGAACCAAGTAGTATTGGGAGACAATTCATGAGTTGCTCATGGCTTTGCACATTTTGCAGACAGAGGCATTGACTTGTTTGTTTCCAGATATCTTTTCAAGGGTGTTGGTATAATGAACAGCCTTGGAAAATGGTGATATTGTCTCCCTCTGGAGAAAAAGGTAGGCCAGCTTGCTGCCTATTATAAAAGATATAGGTCCCTGGTCTGAGGGCTCCTCTCCTGTAACACAACCAATAGCATGCACAAGCATCCATCTGGGTCATGTGTGAGGGACATGGGACAGCAGGAACTGAGAGGAAATATGCTGATGCACATGTTGTTTGCTATGCTACGAGTAATAAAGCTCTTTGTCTCTGATGAGGAGTCATGTGTCTTCTGCTGGCTTTCATGGCACTGTGGTAAGCTAACTTGTTAGCTTACAAGTAGGGTAAGATCTCAGACCATCCACAGTCCTTGAAATGTAGGTTGGTGAAGGGATAATGAGGACATACCTGCTGGATAAAACGTAAAGCAAAGTCATAGGCTAAGGATGAAAATGGGGAAGATATTTTGGAGGTTTAAAGACAGAAGAGAAGGCATGAAATAGATGTCTTAGGGAGTAAAGAGATCAAGGAAATGTAATAACATTGCAAAATCATTTTGGGAGAATATTTGAATTTTTTGAGATATGATATAAAGTGACAACAGTCTGTATAGTCACTCAGTTTTCCTTTAGCCACTTTCAGCATCTAGGATGAAAAAGAAGAAAAAACAGAAAATCAGATTTCACTAGGAATTGAGGTTTCATCCAAGGTGTGGATACTGAAGGGAGATCTTGGTGGGCTTGAAGAATTGTTGAAATAGACATACCAAAGGGTGTGGTCTAGAAGGTGTCAGGGAGTGGTTTAACAGCAAGATATCTGAAATTGAAATTTTGGAAGTGGTTACATTATGGGTCGTTGGTTCCTATATGGGTACTGATATTACTAAGAATGATGACTACAATAGTGGTAGAGAGAAAGGTAATAATTCAGGGGTAAAATTTCCAGTGAATGAAGGAAATACTATAGATGTCTACAATAATGAGATGATGCGGTCTATCAGGATGGCTGCTTGTCCATACAGTGGGTGCCTTCACAGAAATTAGAAAATCACCCTGTGGATAAATGCAGCGTTGCTGAAACTGGGCTTAGCAAATGGTTTATGTCTCTGTGCAAATTAAAAATGGTGCCCTTCCTCTGGCCATAGCCATCGTCCTCCAGCCTTGTGTATGTTCTGTCTGCACGACACTGTATAATAACCCTGAATCAGATGGCATATGCCTCACCCAAAATAGGCTTTTTTGGGTATTTCTGCATATTTGTTTGTTTTAAGAAACAGGTTTTTTTTTCCAGAAATGGCAGTGGGAAGCAAGGATGTGGGATGCCTGACCCTACCTCAGGACCACACGATCTGTGGAATACAGGAGAATAAACAGTCATCACTTGTCAGGGTTTTAGGGGAAGCTGAGTCCTCAAGGAAGAGTCAGGCTACAGTGAGAGAAAGAAGGTTCAGAGAAGAGTTCAAAGACATACAGTATTTAACTGATGACATGCTATGAGTATTGGAGGGTAAAATGGGTCGATGGACCTGCAAGAGGGTGCAAAACTGGACCAAATTAGAGCGTTGTATGTAGGTAAGAATCCCAGAAAAAATAAGGGGTGATCTCAAGAGCTTGGCTGTGTGATGAGATGTAGAGCCTTTTGGAATTAGTCTCGCTGGTCTCTTAGGGCTTTCAAACATCTTGAATATAGTAGAAATATGTTTTACACGGTGACCCAGAACACACACACACACACACACACACACACACACACACACACACACCAGCAAAATTCCATGAAACTAGTCCTTATCTTATTCTTTTTATATATAATACATACTATTTTCTATCCAATTCTATTCTATTACTGAAAATACCTAGACCCCTCTGGGACCCCTACATATGGGCAGAAGTAAAAGGTTGTGGAAATTCTGAGTAAGCAGAAACCCAAGGTCGAGAGGGTGATGGAGTAGTTGAGGCTTAAGCATCTTGTCAATCTGCAGCAGCTTTTCGATCGCCAGAGCTTCCTGTGACCACTAGGGCTACTGTTGGACCTTTGACTCTAGTGAATGGCTCCCACAGATCTTCCTGAGGCCAGGTGAACTAGTATCTTGCTCTTCCTTGCCTCCTGGGTATTCTTACCATAAACCTCTATTATCTAAGGTAGAGTTAACATATTGGTGATGTGTGAAAATAGAAAAGAGCCTAATTAACAATGACTGTGAAGCACAAGCCCTCACATATATTGGCTATTGATAAACACAATAACAAAACAGGCCCCACCCCAGAATCAAATTTATCTTCTCTAAGGCAGTGCTTCTCTAACTTCAGTGTGCATACGTATCACCTGGGAATCCTGTAAGAGTGTGGATTTCAACTGAGTGGATCTGGAGTGAGACCTGATACTCTGCATACCAGTTTCCACATCACACTTTGAGTAGAAAGACTCTAGAGTAAGGTGTGGAAATTTTTCTATAAAGGACCGGACTATAAATATTTTAGGCTCGGGGGGCCATACAGGGGCTGTCATGGCTATACAACGCTGCCGTTGTAGCATGAAAGCACAAAGCCATAAATAATACTTAAAGAAATACACCTGTGTTCCAATAAAACTTCACAGGTATACCTCAGAGATATTGCGGGTTCGGTTCCAGACCACCAAGACCACTGCAATAAAGTGAATATCTCAATAAAATGAGTCACACAAAATTTTTGGTCTCCCAGTACATATAAAAGTTATGTTTACACTATACTGTAGTCTATTAAGTGAGCAGTAGCCCTGTGTTTAAAAAAACCATAATACCTTGATTAAAAAAATGCTTTATTGCTGAAAACTGTTAACTGTCATCGGACAGTGCATGGTTGCCACAAACCTTTACTTTATAAAAAGCACAGTATCAAAAAAACAAAACAAAACAAAACAAACAAACAAACAAAAAACCCCCACAGTATCTGTGAAATGCAATAAAGTGAAACTAAGTAAAATGAGGTATGCCAGGATTTATGGACACTAAAATTTGAATATATATAATTTTCATATGTCACAAAATATTGTCATTCTTTTGGAGGTTTTTTTCAGCCATTTAAAAATGTGGAAACCCTTCTTAGCTCACAGGTCATACAAAAATATGTGGCAAACCAGATATGACACATAGGCTGGAGTTTGCCAGCCCCTGCTCTTGAAGGTACCTGTTCGTTTTCGTTACCCAGCATCTATGGCATTTTTGCCATAACTACATGTCTGACTGGTTGGGGGCGGGAGGAGACAGTTGGGGGAAGCTTGTTCTTGGCCCATTTATTGCAATTTTGGTGGGACCATGAATATCATGATACCCTGACCAAAAGGTGGGCACCAGACCCAAGCTAGGCCATTCTCTCCCAGGAGTTTGGCTCTTGGGTGAAGTGACCTAAGGACCTGTGATGCCAATTTCTCATACGTTGGCGCCCCGAAGAGACTGTCCCATAGTGCCTGCTAACGAGCCCCAGGAAGCAGATGAGATCATTCCTTTCTGTAGAATTCTTTCCTAATAGTATGACATACACATGTGAAACACTTCTAGGTATAATCTTGTCAGTTTATTTATTATCATGTAACTCCAAATTCATCCTTTTTGCCAGCTCCATGAAGATGGAGCCAGGCCCTTTAAATACCCTTCCTTTGCCGGCTGCTGCAATGTTATGTCAGAGGAGGACGATGGAGAGGCATTGCAGGAGGAAAGGGTTTTGCTTCCTGGTTCTGGTGTGCCAGCTTAGCAAGCTGCTGCTGTGTGGACAGCGTCCTAAAGCACGGGCAGCTTCTGCAGCGTGCAGAGCTTCTCCCGCACCAGACTCTTGCAATGCATGGGAGCCTGCAGCACCTAGTGGCCAGCAGCTGCCCCTGGAAGACCCCTCGGGTGGTTTTGCTGCAAAGTGCCTCTGGCGAGACACTTTCCTATGGCCAGCTTTCCTCGGCACTCTCAAGGGTGGGTTTCTGGCAAGTTCCAGAGGGCGAGTTTCCAGCAAGTTCCACTGGCCTGGCATCACGTGAGTTCTCATCCATTCAGTCAACCATGCTGAGCCCTCTCTAACATGGTCTAGATCTCAGCTTTGAGGGGTGCGAGCTCTCCCTTGGGCATGTGTCTCAGCCCCAAGGGTAGTGGCTATTCCTTACATCTGCTCTCCCTGTGTTCCTTAGACGCACTTCTTACTACCAATCCCTTATTAATTCTAGCAGAGAATTGGAGTAACAATTCTTTTTTTAAAAATTAGGTAAGTATTTTATACATATTAATGTATATATGTCAATCCCAATCTCCCAGTTCAACCCTCACCCACTTTCCCCCCTTGGTGTCCATATTTTTGTTCTCTACATCTGTGTCTCTTTCTGCCTTGCAAACCAGTTCATCTGTACCATTTTTCTAGATTCCACGTATATGTGTTAATATATGATATTTGTTTCTTTCTGACTTACTTCACTCTGTATGACAGTCTCTAGGTCCATCCATGTCTTTACAAATGACCCAATTTTGTTCCTTTTTATGGCTGAGTAATATTCCATTGTATATATGTACCACATCTTCTTTTTCCATTCATCTGTCGATGGGCATTTAGGTTGCTTCCATGACCTGGCTATTGTAAATAGTACTGCAGTGAACATTGGGGTGCCTGTGTCTTTTTGAATTATGGTTTTCTCTGGGTATATGCCCAGTAGTGGGATTGCTGGGTCATATGGTAATTATATTTTTAGTTTTTTAAGGAACCTCCATACTGTTCTCCATAGTGGCTGTATCAATTTACATTCCCACCAACAGTGCAAGAGGGTTCCCTTTTCTCCACACCCTCTCCAGCATTAGTTGTTTGTAGATTTTCTGATGATGCCCATTCTAACCAGTGTAAGGTGATACCTTATTGCAGTTTTGATTTGCATTTCTCTAATAATTAGTGATGCTGAGCAGCTTTTCATTTGCCTCTTGGCCATCTGTATGTCTTCTTTAGAGAGATGTCTATTTAGGTCTTCTACCCATTTTATGATTGGGTTGCTTGCTTTTTAATAGTGAGCTACGTGAGCTGTTTATATATTTTGGAGATTAATCCTTTGTCCGTTGATTCATTTGCAAATATTTTCTCCCATTCTGAGGGTTGTCTTTTCGTCTTGTTTGTAGTTTCCTTTGCTGTGTAAAAGCTTTGAAGTTTCATTAGGTCCCATTTGTTTATTTCTGTTTTTATTTCCATTACTCTAGGAGGTGGATCAAAAAAGATCTTGCTGTGATTTATGTCAAAGAGTGTTCTTCCTAGGTTTTCCTCTAAGGGTTTTATAGTGTCCGATCTTACATTTAGGTGTTTAATCCATTTTGAGTTTATTTTTGTGTATGGTGTTAGGGAGTGTTCTAATTTCATTCTTTTACATGTAGCTGTCCAGTTTTCCCAGCATCACTTATTAAAGAGGCTGTCTTTTCTCCATTGTATATCCTTGCCTCCTTTATCATAGATTAGTTGACCATAGGTGCATGGATTTATCTCTGGACTTTCTATCCTGTTCCATTGATCTATATTTCTGTTTTTGTGCCAGTACCATGCTGTCTTGATTACTGTAGCTTTGTAGTATAGTCTGGAAACAGGGAGTCTGATTCCTCCAGCTCCATTTTTTTCCCTCAAGACTGCTTGGCTGTTCGGGATCTTTTGTATCTCTATACAAATTTTAAGATTTTTTGTTCTTGTTCTGTAAAAAATGCCAATGGTAATTTGATAGGGACTGCATTGAATCTGTAGATTGCTTTGGGTAGTATAGTCATTTTCACAATATTGATTCTTCCAATCCAAGAACATGGTATACGTCTCCATCTGTTTGTGTCATCTTTGATTTCTTTCATCACTGTCTTACAGTTTTCTGAGCACAGGTCTTTTACCTCCTTAGGTAGATTTATTCCGAGGTATTTTTTTCTTTTTGTTGCAATGGTGAATGGGATTGTTACCTTAATTTCTCTTTCTGATCTTTCATTGTTAGTGTATAGGAATGCAAGAGATTTCTGTGCATTAATTTTGTATCCTGCAACTTTACCAAATTCATTGATTAGCTCTAGTAATTTTCTGGTGGCATCTTTAGCATTCTCTATGTATAGTATCATGTCGTCTGCAAACAGTGACAGTTTTACTTCTTCTTTTCCAGTTTGTATTCCTTTTATTTCTTTTCCTTCTCTGATTGCCATGGCTAGGACTTCCAAAACTATGTTGAATGATAGTGGCGAGAGTGGACAACCTTGTATTGTTCCTGATCTTAGAGGAAAGTCTTTCAGTTTTTCACCATTGAGAGTGATGTTTGCTGTGGGTTTGTCATATATTGCCTTTATTATGTTGAGGTTGGTTCCCTCTATGCCAACTTTCTGGAGAGTTTTTATCATAAATTGATGTTGAATTTTGTCAAAAGCTTTTTCTGCATCTATTGAGATTATCATATGGTTTTTATTGTTCAATTTGTTAATATGGTATATCACATTAATTGATTTTCATATATTGAAGAATCCTTGCATCCCTGGGATAAATCCCACTTGATCATAGTATATGATCCTTTTAATATGTTTTTGGATTCTCTTTGCTAGTATTTTGTTGAGGATTTTTGCATCTGTATTCATCAGTGATGTTCGTCTGTAATTCTCTTTTTTTGTGGTATTTCTGTCTGGTTTTGGTATCCGGGTGATGGTGGCCTCGTAGAATGAGTTTGGGAGTGTTCCTTCCTTTACAATTTTTTGCAAGAGTTTGAGGAGGATAGGTGTTAGCTCTTCTCTAAATGTTTGATAGAATTCACCTGTGAAGCCATCTGGTCCTGGACTTTTGTTTGTTGGAAGATTTTTAATTACTGTTTCAATTTCATTATTTGTGATTGGTCTGTTCATACTTTCTGTTTCTTCCCAGTTAAGTCTTGGAAGGTAATACCTGTCTAACAATTTGTCCATTTCTTCCAGGTTGTCCAATTTATTGGCATAGTGTTGCTTGTAGTAGTTTCTTATGATGCTTTGTATTTCTGTGGTGTCCATTGTAACTTCTCCTTTTTCATTTCTGATTTTATTGATTTGAGTCCTCTCCCCCTTTTTCTTGATGAGTCTGGCTAAAGGCTTCTCAATTTGTTTATCTTCTCAAAGAACAAGATTTTAGTTTTATGGATCTTTGCTATTGTTTTCTTTGTTTCTATTTCATTTATTTCTGCTCTGATCTTTACGATTTCTTTCCTTCTACTAACTTTGGGTTTTGTTTGTTCTTCTTTCTCTAGTTCCTTTAGATGTAACGTTAGTTTGTGTTTTGAGCTTTTTCTTGTTTCTTGAGGTAGGATTGTATTACTGTAAACTTTCCTCTTAGAACTGCTTTTGCTGCATCCCATAGGTTTTTTTTTTTTAACATCTTTTTGGAGTATAATTGCTTTACAATGGTGTGTTAGTTTCTGCTATATTACAAAGTGAATCAGCTATATATAAACATATATCCCCACATCTCCTCCCTCTTGCGTCTCCCTCCCACCTTCCCTATCCCACCCCAATAGGTGGACACAAAGCACCGAGCTGATCTCCCTGTGCTATGTGGCTGCTTCCCACTAGCTATTTCCCACAGTTTTTTTTTGTTTTTTGGGGTTTTTTTTGTGGTACGTGAGCCTCTCACTGTTGTGGCCTCTCCCATTCTGGAGCACAGGCTCTGGACGCACAGTCTCAGCAGCCATGGCTCACGGGCCTAGCCGCTCCGCGGCATGTGGGATCTTCCCAGACCGGGGCACGAACCCGTGTCCCCTGCATCAGCAGGCGGACTCTCAACCACTGCGCGACCAGGGAAGCCCCCCTACAGGTTTTTGATCATTGTGTTTTCATTGTCATTTGTCTCTAGGTAGTTTTTGATTTCCTCTTTGATTTCTTCAGTGATCTCTTGGTTATTTAGTAATGTATTGTTTAGCCTCCATGTGTTTGTGAGTTTTACATTTTTTTCCCTGTAATTGATTTCTAATCTCATAGCATTGTGTCAGAAAAGATGCTTGATATGGTTTCAATTTTCTTAAATTTACCAAGGCTTGATTTGTGACCCAAGATGTGATCTATCCTGGAGAATGTTCTGTGTGCACTTGAGAAGAAAGTGTAATCTGCTGTTTTTGGATGGAATGTCCTATAAATATCAATTAAATCTATCTGGTGTATTGTGTCATTTAAAGCTTGTGTTTCCCTATTAATTTTCTGTCTGGATGATCTGTCCTTGGTGTAAGTGAGGTGTTAAAGTCCCCCACTGTTATTGTGTTACTGTCGATTTCCTCTTTTATAGCTGTTAGCATTTGCCTTATGTATTGAGGTGCTCCTATGTTGGGTGCATATATATTTATAATTGTTCTATCTTCTTCTTGGATTGATCCCTCAATCATTATGTAGTGTCCTTCCTTGTAACATTCATTAATTTAAAGTCTATTTTATCTGATATGAATATTGCTGCTCCAGCTTTCTTTTGATTTGCATGGAATACCTTTTTCCATCCCTTCACTTTCAGTCTGTATGTGTCCCTAAGTCTGAAGTGGGTCTCTTGTAGAAAGCATATAGATGGGTCTTGTTTTTGTATCCATTTAGCCAGTCTGTGTCTTTTGATTGGAGCATTTAATCCATTTACATTTAAAGTGATTATCGATATGTATGTTCCTATGACCATTTTCTTAATTGTTTTGGGTTTCTTTTTGTAGGTCCTTTTCATCTCTTGTGTTTCCCACTTAGAGAAATTCCTTTAGCATTTGTTGTAGAGCTGGTTTGGTGGTGCTGAATTCTTGTAGCTTTAGCTTATTTGTAAAGCTTTTGATTTCTCTTTCAAATCTGAATGGGATCCTTGCCGGGTAGAATAATCTTGGTTGTAGGTTCTTCCCTTTCATCACCTTATATATATTGTGCCGCTCCCTTCTGGCTTGTAGAGTTTCTGCTGAGAAGTCAACTGTTAACCTTATGGCAGTTCCTTTGTATGTTATTTGTCGTTTTTCCCTTGTTGCTTTCAGTAATTTTTCCTTTGTCATTAAGTTTTGTCAATTTGATTACTTTGTGTCTTGGCGTGTTTCTCCTTGTGTTTATCCTGCCTGGGACTCTCTGCGCTTCCTGGACTTGGGTGGCTATTTCCTTTCCCATGTTAGGGAAATTTTCAACTATAATCTCTTCAGACATTTTCTCGGGTCCTTTCTGTCTCTCTTCTCCTTCTGGGACCCCTGTAATGCAAATATTGGTGCATTTAATGTTGTCCCAGAGGTCTCTTAGTCTGTCTTCATTTCTTTTCATTCTTTTTTCTTTATTCTGTTCTGCAGCAGTGAATTCCACCATTCTGTCTTCCAGGTCACTTATCCATTCTTCTGCCTCAGTTATTCTGCTATTGATTCCTTCTAGTGTATTTTTCATTTCAGTTATTATATTGTTCATCTCTGTTTGTTTGTTCTTTAATTCTGCTAGGTGTTTGTTTGTTAATTCTTCTAAGTGTTTGTTAAACATTTCTTGCATCTTCTTGATCTTTGTCTCCATTCTTTTTCCGAGGTCCTGGATCATCTTCACGGTCATTATTCTGAATTCTTTTTCTGGAAGGTTGCTTATGTGCACTTCATTTAGTTGTTTTTCTGGGGTTTAATCTTGTTCCTTCATCTGGTACATAGTCCTCTGCCTTTTGATTTTGTGTATCTTTCTGTGAATGTGGTTTTCATTCCATAGGCTGCACATTGTAGTTCTTCTTGCTTCTGCTGTCTGCCCTCTGGTGGATGAGGCTATCTAAGCAGCTTGTGAAAGCTTCCTGATGGGAGGGATTGGTGGTGGGTAGAGCTGGGTGTTGCTCTGGTGGGCAGAGCTCAGTAAAACTTTAATATGCTTGTCTGCTGATGGGTGGGGCTGGATTCCCTCCCTGTTGGTTGTTTGGCTTGAGTTGACCCAGCACTGTGGCCTACCTGGCTCTTTGGTGGGGCTAATGGCAGACTCTGGGAGGGCTCATGCCAAGGCGTACTTCCCAGAACTTCTGCTGCCAGTGTCCGTGTCCCTGTGGTGAGCCACAGCCACCCCCTGACTCTGCAGGAGACCCTCCAACACTAGCAGGTAGGTCTGGATCAGTCTCTATGGGATCAGTGCTCCTTCCCGTGGTTCCTGATGTGCACACTACTTCGTGTGTGCCCTCCAAGAGTGGAGTCTGTATCTCCCCCAGTCCTGTCGAAGTCCTGCAGTCAAATTCTGTTAGCCTTCAAAGTCTGATTCTCTGGGAATTCCTTCTCCCATTGCCAGACCCCCAGGTTGAGAAGCCTGACTTGGGGTTCAGAACTTTCACTCCAGTGGCTGAACTTCTATGGTATAAGTGTTCTCCAGTTTTTGAGTCACCCACCCAGCGGTTATGGGATTTGATTTTATTGTGATTGTGCCCCTCCTACCATCTCATTGTGGCTTCTCCTTTGTCTTTGGATGTGTGGTATCTTTTCTGGTGAGTTCCAGTGTCTTCCTGTCAATGATTGTTAAGCAGTTAGTTATGCTTCTGGTGCTCTTGCAAGAGAGAGTGCACACACCTCCTTCTACTCCACCATCTTGAACCAATCTCGGAGTAGCAATTCTTTATATTAAGCTTCCCCTGTTCAAATAATTATGTGGTTTCTGTACCCTGTTTGGACTCAGAATGATATATACGATGAATAACTAGTTTAATTTCCAATTCACCATTGGAAATTATACCAATTTACCATTTTATGAGTTTTCATTTCCTCAGTCCTTTGAATTGAAGATTTTTAATGATTGCCCATTTGATGAGTTTGAAATTATATCTCCTTGAAGCTTTAGTATGTTTTTTTCCTGATCATAAGCCCGTTTTGACCAATCTCTTAAAATAGTATCTGTACCATGTTTTCATATACCAACCAGAGGTCTGCCTCCTCTGGGTTCTACATGATCATCCCCTAGATAGTATGCTAACAGAGTACCTTGAAGCAGTAAGGCATTTTCTTCATAAACTAAAGATTCAAAGCCCAAATCTGATTGCCATGCCAAACTCTCAGATTCCTATGCCTACATTTTAAAAACCTCAGCTTCCCATGTTAACATTTTCTCACATTTGCTGTAGCACATGTACACTTTCCATATATGTCTGTATGTACATTTATATATGCATTATATGAATATATACATATATATTATACAGTTTATTATTATTTTTGGAATCATTTGAGAGTAAGATACAGATATCATACCCTTTACCCCTAAATATTGCAATTTGCATAACTTAAAACAAGAACAATATCATCTATGATCATGGTTCAGTTTGTTTATAAAATAGAGGAAATTTAACAGAAATAAATTTCATTTTGTAATATACAGTCAGTATTTAATTAGTCCAGTATTTTTCCCTTATCCAGGATCTGATATAGGATCATGAATGGCATTTGGTTATAATGTCTCTTTATTCTTTAACCTGGAGCGGGCTTTCCATCTCTCTTTATATTTCACAACACTGATATTTTTGAAGAATATGCATTAGTTGTTTTATACATTGTTCCTCAATTTGAGTATGTCTGATGTTTCCTTATTATTAGATGAAGGTTAGACATTCTTGACAGAAATATCACAGAAATTATATTATCTTCTTTCCAGTGCTTTGTATCATAGGGCACATGGTATCAGTTTCTCCCGATATTGGTGATGTGTACTTTGATCTCTTAAAGTGGTATCTGTCAGTTTCTCCATGTAAAGTTATTATTCCTCCCCTTTGTAATTAATAAGTAATCTATGGGGAAATACTCTGAGACTATGTACTTACCCTGTTTCTCCCCTTCCCCAATATCATTTTTTATATCTCCCTCCTCCCACAGTGAGAACCCTGGTAACCAACAAAATGAATATCTTTACTCATTTGCTGTATCTTATAAATACATGGAATGTAGTTTTATAATTGACACACTAATGCCACTAACAGTAACAAACTAGTCACCGAGTAAAGTTCAAAAATTCTTTACAGTCCTTTTTTCAATAGACCATGTCCTATTGAAGATGTATAGAGTACTGTACATGTGATTATTTTATTATTTTGGTTTATATTTAGGCTTATTTATTTCTGTTTACATACTAGTTAGTGATTTACTTTTTTGTCCTTTTAAGTTTAATTTTACCTTTTGAATATTTAAAATATTGAATGGCTTACCCTATTCCTATCAACCTCTAAAGAAAACCAATTTTATAAGTTTATGGTTTATTATTTCAGTGTTTCTTGTTGCAAAAATAAGCAGATATGTGTGTGTTATTTTTCTTCTTATACAAAAGGTAGTGTACTATACAAACTCTCTTGCACTTTGCATTTTTCATTTAACTGTGTTTCATAGAAATGTATAAAGGTTCATAGGGCTCTTCCTCACTCTTCTTTACAGCTTCACAGTTCTCCATTGTGTGGAGGTATGATAGTTTATTCAACCATTTTCTCTGTATGGTCATTTAGGTCATTTCAGTATTTTCCAATTACAGACAATGTTGCAACAAGTAATATTGTACTCTTAATTTTTTGATATTTTAAGGTGTAACTTTGGGGTAAATCCCTAGAAGTGGTATTTCTGCATCAAAGCAGAAATGCATAAGAAGTTGTTTTTGTTTTTGATTTTTTAGATGAGGCCACATTCTCCTCTACAAAGCTTATACTATTTTGCATTCCCGTGAGGAATACATGAGAGTGTCTTAGGCCAATATTTGAGGCAAGTACTTTTCTATCACCTGAAAAATCTAGTCTATTAGTTAAAGAAAGCCAAGAAAGGAAGTTGGGTTAGGAGACACCTTGTCATGTCTCCACTGGGAATACTGAGAAACGATTGGAACAGAGAAAAGGGTCAGAAATAGACCAATGTGTTTGTTGAGTAAAACATAAATGTGACATTTGAAACCTGTGTGGAAAGGATACATTTTTCAACAAATGTTATTGACTAAGTGGTTAATCATTTGGGGGAAAAAATTTTGTCAGCTAGCGATTGCAGAATGTGCTATTCAGATGAACCCAGATCAACTCCTGATGGAAATAACTAAAGAGCTTGGGTAAAATGTAAAAAATATCTCCCTGAAAGCATAGAAGACATGATGAGACAGTAAAAAATTTCTAGGCCCAAACTGAAAGAAATAAGAACCAAGATTAGTCCCATTAACTCAAAAGTGCCTTAGCCTTTAGGGCATTTTCTGATGCTTGAAAGGTAGAAGCTTAGTTTTGACAACTCATAGGGTGAGAGGAAAGGAAATCAAAACCTATAACTCATCCAAGATAGGTGTTCTTCCTACAATAAGCTGGCACTTCACAGGGCTACACCATCAAGGTAAGGGTGAACCAGAAATTAAAACAAAACAGAACTCTGAAATAGACTTAAAGCTCAAATTAAAATTACTCGAAGTGGTTGAATACAGCCCTAGTCTGGCAGTGCCCCCAAGTGTCTGATAGAAGCAAATGTAAATCCTCTGGAAGAAGGTACAGGTCTCAGATTATTTCCACAAAGATTTTGCAAATATAATGTCCAACACAATAAATAATAAAGAGGAATATAAGGAAATGAAGCTCTGTGACTGAGAACCAACAGAAAAAACAAACAACAGAAACAGATGCACAAAGACTTCAGATATTAGAATTATCACACAGTATAAAATAAAAATGTTCACTACACTTAAAGAAATTTTTAAAGGCTTAGAGTTATCAATAAAGAAGATAAAGTTATAATAAATGATATTTCAAAAAAGGACAAATAGAATTTCTAGAAATTAAAAATATAAGCAAAATTAAAACTAGTCACCAATCTCACACCATGTACAAAAATTAACTCAAGATGGATCATAGACCTACACATAAAAATCAAATCCATAATGCTTTCAGAGGAAAACATATAACAATATCTTTGTGATTTGGTGGTACACAAAGTTTTCTTAGGTCATAGGAAGCCAGAAGCATAAAAGAAAAAAATGACCAAGTTAAAAATTACTGTTTGTCAAAAGACATTGTAAAAATAAATAGGCAAGTTACAAACTGGGGGAAAAATATTGCAAAGCATATAAAAGATTAGTAATCAGCATCTATAAATAACATTTACAAGTAATAATAAAAAGGTAATCAACTCAATTTTTTAAATGGACAAAGGGTTTGAGAAAAAGACAGCTAAGGAAAGGAGATAGCAACTTAGAATATTTATTTAACACCAAAGGAAACTTATACAAAGGAATGAAGAGCAATAGAAATTGTAACTATGCCAATAAATATAAAAGTCCTTTTCTCATTTTCAGTGTTCCTAAATGATAAAGTTAAAGCAAAAATAATAATAATGTATTATGACATTTCTAATAGGCAAAAATTAAATGTATGAAAATAATAATAAAAAGGACAGAAAGGGAAATGGAAGTGTACTGTTTTAAGGTTCTTACATTAAAGGTGAATTGGTATAATATTATTTGAAGGAAGACTGTGAAAAAAAAAGATGCATATAGTAATTTATAGAACAACCACTTAAAAATAAAGTGAAAAGATAGAGATAATAAGCCAAAAGTGTGGATAAAACAGAACAGTGAAAATGAAAAAGAAGACAGGAAAAGAAGAAAAAAGGCAAAGAACAGATAGAACAAAGAAAGAAAAGAAATAATATCATTGTAGAATAAAAGGTCATTGTGTTGACCACATTAAATGTAAATGATCTAAGCACTGCAATAAAAGGCAGAAAATTTCTTACTGGTTAGAAAGCAAGAGCCAATTATATACTGTCTGTAAAAGAAAACACTTTAAATATAAAGATACAGATAGGTTAAAATTAAAAAAACTTGCAAACACTAATCATGAGAAAGATGGAGAAGCAATACTAATATCAGAAAAAATATATTACGGGACAAAGAATATTAACAAAGATAGAGGTACATTTCAAAATGGTAAAAGGAGCAAGGTATCAAAAATATGTACATATCTCAAATGTGTATCTATAGAATAATGAGCTTAAAATATATAAAGCCAAAACTAACAGATATAAAAGGATAAATAGACAAAAACACATGAAAGTTGAAAACTTTAATACTATCTCAGTAATGGATAGATTAAATAGAGATAAAATTAGCAAGAATATAGTGGAGCTGAACATCACTATCAACCAACTTGACCTAATTGGTATTTAGAAAACACTGTATCAAACAAAGGCAGAATATACATTCTTTTCCATTGTACAAGAAGTACTTATTAAAATAGATGATACACTAAAAAAGTTTTGTGTATAAACACATAAAAATAGTTTCTATATATTTAAATAGACCGAGAACATACATAGTATGTTAGCTAACACTATGGGGTAATGGTAATCACTTTGCAATATATGTTTATCACATCAACATGCTGTAAACCTTAAACTTACACAGTGTTACATGTCAATTATATATCAATAAAATTTTTTTAAAAAGCATACGTGGGCTTCCCTGGTGGCGCAGTGGTTGAGAATCCGCCTGCCAATGCAGGGGAAACGGGTTCGAGCCCTGGTCTGGGAAGCTCCCACATGCCGCGGAGCAACTGGGCCCGTGAGCCACAACTACTGAGCCTGCGCGTCTGGAGCCTGTGCTCCACAACAAGAGAGCCTGCGATAGTGAGAAGTCCGCGCACTGCGATGAAGAGCGGCCCCCGCTTACCACAACTAGAGAAAGCCCTTGCACAGAAACGAAGACCCAACACAGCAAAAATAAATAAATAAATTTAAAAAGCATACGTGATATGTTCTCTAACAGTAATGAGATTAAATTAGAAACCACTAACAGGGCTTCCCTGGTGGCGCAGTGGTTGAGAGTCCGCCTGCCGATGCAGGGGACAAGGGTTCGTGCCCCGGTCCGGGAAGATTCCCACATGCCGCAGAGCGGCTAGGCCCATGAGCCATGGCCGCTGAGCCTGTGCGTCCAGAGCCTGTGCTCCGCAACAGGAGAGGCCACAACACTGAGAGGCCCGCATACCGCAAAAAAAAAAAAAAAAAAAAAGTCTTGAGAAACCAGTAACAGAAATGTGTGGAAAATTCCAAATTTTTGGAAATAAACAATGCACAAATAACCCATGGTCAAAAATAAATCACAAGAAAAATTAAAATATATTTTAACTGAATATTTAAAATGCAAATACAGCAAACAAGATTTAAAGGATGCAGCTAAAACAGTGCTTAGAAAGAGAGAAATAACTTTAAAAGCACATGCCAGAAAAGAAAAAAGCTCTAGTATTGATTATCTAAGCTTTTATCCTAAAAAACTAGGGAAAGTCAATTAAATCAAGAGTAAATTAGCAGGAAGGAAATATCAGTAGTGATCAGAGCAGACACCAGTGATCAGACAACAAAGAAAATTAATGAAACAAAAGTCAGTACTTTAAAAAACCAATAAAATTTATAAACAGCTACTTAGACTGAACAAGAAAAATCACAAGATAAATTAAAATTACCAATATCAGAAATAAAAGAGAGAAAATCATTACAGATCCCACAGATATTTTAAAAATCTTAAGGGAATATTATGAGCAATCTTAAGAGAATAAATTTGATAATTACATACAATGAATGAATTCCATGAAAGATACAAATTACCAAATCTGACTCAAGAAGAAATAGAAATTCTAAATAGCTCTCTATTTATTAAAGATATCAAACAATAATTTCAAATTTTTCAGCAAAATCTCTGGGCCAGATAGCTTCACTGGTAAATCCTATCAAACATTTAAACATTTAAAAAGAAATAATATAATTGTAGACAAATTTATTCAAAAAACAAAGAAGAAGGACCACATCTCAACTCATATCATGAGCACAGCATCTCCCTGACACTGAACCAAAGACATTACCAGAAAAGGAAACTACACATGGATATTCCTAGTAAGCATAAGCCAAAAAGTAAGAATTAAAATCTTTAGTAAAAATATTAACAAATCAAAAAAAAAGATACATAACATAATAATACATCACTTCACAAATTACAGTTTATCTCAGGATCAATAGATGCAGAGAGGCATTTGGCAAAATTCAACACCCATTTTATTAGGAAAAATAAAATTCTTGGCAAGTTAGAAATGAGAGGGAACTTCTTAAAATTAATAAAAAGTTCCCATAAAAACTCTACAACTAATAGCATATAATATGCTAAAAGACTGAATGCCTTTCTTCTAAAATCATGGACAAGGCAAAGCTCTGCACTCTTGCCATTGTTGATCAATAATATATTAGTTTGACAAGCTAATTCTAAAATTTGTATGAAGATACAAAGGACTGAGAGTAACCAAAATAATTTGAAAAAGAAAAATAAAGAGTTTTTACTTCCTGGTTTTAAGATTTAATAGCTAAATTAATCAAAATAGGGAGGATTTGTGTAATGTTTGAGGTATAGTTTAGCAGAACAGAAGATAGAGTCCAGAAGGAGATCTGTACATATCTGATTACTTGATAAGGTCCTAAAGTAGTTCAGTGGAGAAAGAATAATCTTTTCAAGAAATGGTGTTGGAAACATTGAAAATCCAGGTGGAAAAATATTAACCTTGATCTTATCTTCTAACACACAGATATTAGCTTGAAATAGATCATCGGAAAACCCCAAAGCATAAAACTTATGAAGGAAAACATAAATGAAAGTCTTCATGGTCTTGGGATAGGCAGAGGTATCATTTACATGACACAAAACCCACTAACCACAAAACAAAAAATAATAATTTAAACTTCTTTAAAACTAAAATCTTCTGATCCTCAAAAAACATCATTAAAATCACTTCCAATGCTGCTAAGGCAATATAAGCTGCCTTAAAATCCATTCTTCCCATGATAATAATAAACCATAAACAAAATATTAAAAACAACTATCTGAGAACTCTGAAGAGTTGAATAAAAAAAAGCAGGCAGATAATGGAGAAGAATCAAACTTACAGAAGTGACTGGCATGGGGTGGGGAGTTTACTATGGTTTTGGGGGTGAGTTCACTGTGGCAGTTGCAGTTATTGTTGCTTTTGTTATTGGTGTTGTTTGCAGCTTTCCCAAGATAGATTCAGAGTCATGCAATAGTGTGAGTAGCTAGATTTCCTAGAGAAACCCTGGCATACTTCTTGGTAAAGGAATATGGAAAGTAGCCTAGGCAAGCTGCAGAGTGAAGAAAAATTTTAAACCAGAGAGAGCTGGAGAAGAGGGAGTCATCTAATTTTGCTTATGAACATGCACAAAGACTCTGCCAATCCCCAGAACCATGTGTACATGGAACAGACTCAAAACCTCACAGCAGAAGCTCAGAGAAATAAAGTGAGATTTGTTCCACCACTCAAAGAAGATTAAAAAGGTTACCATGAACCCAACTGGGTTAATTGCCTGCTAAAACAAAAACATCAATATTCTCCAGAGAATTATAATAGAACCCCAAATCTAGACATCATACAAGTCACAACATCCAGGATACAATCCAAAATTACTTGCCATAAAAGTAACTAGGAAAATATGAACCATTCTCAGGGGAAAAGACAATCCACAGATGCCAACTCTAAAATTATCAAGTTATCAAAGTTATCAGATAAGGACTTTACTAATAGCTATTATAACTTTCAATGAGGTAAAGATGTACACACCTGAAATGAATGAAATAAAGAAAATCTCAGGAGAGAAATATATTACAAAAAATAATAAAATGGGAAGTTTTAGAATTGAAACATATAACAATGGAAATAAAGTTTTCACTGGATAGACTCAATAGCAGAATATAGATGACCAAAAAAAAAGGAGCTAGTGAACTTTAAATCAGATCAATAGAAATTTTCTAACGTGAAGAACAAAGAGAAAAAAGTTAAAAAAGGAAGAGCTTCAGGAAACTGTGGGAAAATATCAAACAGTGAACAAAAATAACAAATATTGGCAATGATGTAGAGAAGAGGGAACACTCCTACACTGTTGGTGAGAATGTAAGTTGGTACAGCCACTGTGGAAAACAGTATGGAGGTTTCTCAAAAAACTAAAAATAAAACCACCATATGACCTAACAATTCCACTCCTGGGCATATATCCAAAAAAAAAAAAAAAGTACTAATTAAAAAAGATATATGCACCCAATGTTCATAGAAGCATTATTTATTATTGCCAAGACATGGAAGCAACCTAAGTGTTCATCAACAGATGAATGGATAAAGAAGATGGAATACTACTAAGCCATAAAAAAGAATGAAATTTTGCCATTTGCAGCAACATGGATGGACTTGGAGGGCATTATGCTGGGTGAAATAGTCAGAGAAAGGCAAATACTATATGGTATCACTTATATGCTGAATCTAAAAATGACAACAAACTAGTGAATATAACAAAAAAGAAGCAGGCTCACAGATACAGAGAACACAGTAGTGGTTACCAGTGGGGGATGTAATACAGGGGTGGGGGAGTGGGAGGTACAAACTTTTGGGTGTAATGTAGTCTCAAGGATGTATTGCACAACACAGGGAATATAGCCAATGTTTTGTAATAATTGCAAATAGAAAGTAACCTTTAAAAACTCTATAAAATTTCTTAAAAATAAAAAAAAAGAAAACCATGGTGAGACACATCATAAACTGCAGAAAGACTAAAGATTTTTTTTAATCTTAAGAATAGTTATAAAAAAATGACTCATACAGAGTAGCAATGATTTGAATGACTGCAGATTTGTCATCAGAAACCATGGAGGCCAGATGACATGAAACAACATCTTTGAAGTGCTGAAAGGAAAAAATTTATCAACCCAGAGTTTTACATCCAGCCAAAATATCCCTCAGAATTAAGGCAAGATAAAGACATTTTCATATAAAGAAAACTAAAATAATTTCTTGCCAACAGCCCTACACTATAAAAAATGCTAAAAGAAGGCCTCCAGGCTGAAGCGAATGGTGCTAGAAGGAAATTTTGATTTCAGATCAAATAACAAACATCAGAAATGCTAAATATCTGAATAAATATGAGTCTTTTTTTCCCCTCTTGAGTGTTTTAAAATACATTTGACTTTTTAAAGCAAAATTATAATATTCTCATGCATTGTTTTCAATGTATATCAATATAATGATATCTCTAACATAAGGATGGCAGGGGGAGGGTAAGCAGTCTATATTGTTGAAAGGTTTTTATATTTTACATGAAACTGTTAGTGTCATATTAGCTTTAGATAGACTGTGAAAGGTGATATATAGATAGGTAGAGTAATTCCTAGATCAATTCCTTAAAAAAATGAAAAAAAGTGTATCTTAAAAACCAGAAGATAAAATGGAATACTGAAAAAAATAGTAAAATAATCCAAAATCAGGCAGGAAAGGGGGAAGAGCGGGACAAAATAACAGTGAGAGAAAAAACAGAAAATAATAAGCTGGCTGACTAAGTCCATCTGTGTCAGTAATTGTATTAAATGTTAATTGGAGGGCCTCCCTAGTGGTGCAGTGGTTAAAAATCTGCCTGCCAATGCAGGGGACACGGGTTCAAGCCCTGGTCTGGGAAGATCCTACATGCAGCAGAGCAGCTAAGCCCATGTGCCACAACTACTTAGCCTGCGCTCTAGATCCTGCAAGCCACAACTACTGAAGCCCATGCGGCTAGAGCCCATGCTCCATAACAAGAGAAGCCACCGCAATGAGAAGCCTGCGCACCACAACGAGAGTGGCCCCCGCTCTCCGCAACCAGAGAAAAGCCTGCGTGTAGCAACGAAGACCCAATGCAGCCAAAAATAAAATAAATAAAAGAAAATCAATAAATTTAAATTAAAAAAATGTTAATTGGAGCCTAAACACCCCCAATTAAAAGAAAGATATTGAGATTGGACCAGAAAAAAAAAAAATTAGGTCCTGCCTTTAAGAAGAAGTGAACTACTGATAACTGCAATATATATGGCATATAAAACATACAAAAACATTTTGCTGAGTAATAAAAGCCAAACACAAAATATGTCATTTATATAAAATTTTAGACTAGGCAAAACTAATCTAAAATGACAAAGCATGTCAGTGGTTGCCTGGGGTCAGGAAGTAAGAGGTGATGAAACTTTATGTGTGATAGAAATATTATATTTTTTGATTTGGGTGATGACTAAAAGGTATGCACATTTGTCAAACTCATTAAAACCGTAAATTTAAGATGGATGCATTTTATTTTATGTAAATTATCCTCAATAAACTTGAATCAAAACATTAAAACATAAGTTAGAATTTAGTTATATGAACTTTAAAGTTATTTTATATGTTTATATATATTTTCACTTTGAAAGAAAGAAATTAGTTTAATTCTACTCCTCCTTCTGCCCTGTGCTACACAAAATTACGTTGAACTCTGTAGTCTAGTCCTTGGGAAAATAACACTTTCTTCTTACTGTTTTGGAAAACATAGCTCATCAGAGGGAAAAAGCTTATGCCATGGCTTCAGATTTGGATTTAAATCCTATCTGATATTTAGTGTATATCTCTTGATAAATCCCTTGTTCTTTTGGAGTTGCTCTCTCCTGCCGTTAAAATGGCTGTAATACCTGTCTTGCTTGGCTGCCAGAAGTAAACAAGACGTCGTGTGTAAAGTACCTGGCACAGATAGGAAACTGGAAAGAAATGGTTGCCCCCTGTTTTAGAAGAATCACAGGTCCTAGATTTTTTAAAATAAATTTATTTATTTTATTTTTGGCTGCGTTGGGTCTTTGTTTCTGTGCGCGGGCTTTCTCTGGTTGCGGCGAGCGGGATTCTCATTGCGGTGGTTTCTCTTGTTGCAGAGCATGGGCTCGGTGCGCAGGCTTCAGTAGTTGTGGGGCACAGGCTTAGTTGCTCTGCGGCATGTGGGATCTTCCCGGACCAAGGATCGAACCTGTGTGCCCTGCATTGGCAGGTGGATTCTTAACCACTGTGCCACCAGGGAAGCCCCACAGGTCCTAGATTTTTAAAAACAAGCCTAATTCCAAATGTTCCATTGAACCTATAATCTCATGTATCCTTCTCATACTATGCATTCTGGAGTGTTTGTTAAAAAAAAAAATAGGTGACTGTGTTTTTAAAGGAAAAAAATATATGGTTTATTTTAGTTGTCACTAAGTTTAAAAGTGCAGGTCACTTAGTCAAAAATATCTATTGACCACCCATTATGTGTCAGGCATTTTTCTAGTCTCTGGGGTTACTGTTGGGGAGGGGGTTGATAGGGAATAACTAAGATGTTTTTAGTTAGTGATATATATATATATATTTATATACACACTAATTGTATAAATATATATACACACACAAATGTAGTATAGTGAATTTATATACAATTTTGAAACATCTTGCAGTATTCTGCATGGTAATAAGACTGTAGGGTCCTGCTTCAGCTCTGGCAAAACTGATGTCATACTGGGCAAGTAAACTACATTAGTTTCCTCATCTACAAAACAAGAGATTTGAACTATGTTTCCTTTCAACTCTAAGATCTAGGTATGGAAAAATATCTAAAGTTTTTTTCTGATTTTCAAAATCATTCATTCATATATTATTTTTTCCACTAATTCTAAATGTACATTATTAATCAGTTATAGGTCTATAGGTAAATAAGTTTGGTTTCTGAATTCTCATCTCAAACAAAAACAAAATTTTTATTCATTCATTCATTAAATATTTTCTGAGCACCCTCTATGTATAAATAACTATGCCAAGTTCTAAGTATAAAGTGATGATCAAAACAGTCTTGGTCCCTGACCTCATAGAATGTACTAGGTTTAGAGGGTAAGGAAGAAGTTCTCTGATTTGGGAAGAAAATAAAAAATTCAATTTTGATAGGTTAAATTAGAGATTCCTGATATACATCCCAGTGGAGCTGGCATGTAAGACAAATTAGGGAGACATCACCAGAGAGATAAATATTTAAATCCATGGGACTGGATGTGGTCAGCTTGAGAGAGTATGTACAGTGAGAAGAAATCACAGGTCTAAATTTTCAGGAAAGTTAAGATTTAGAGATTAGGCATAGGAAGAGTTGCTTACAAAGAAGTCTAAGAAGAGATGGAAGAGATAGAATGAAAACCAGAGTGTAGCATATCCCAAAGAGGGAGATGGTTAACTGTATCAAATACAGATTAAGTGAAAGAAGGATCCATTGCATTTGGAAAAGCTAACGTTACTGCTACACTTGGCAAACATAGTTTCAGTGGGCTGGTTGAAGCAAGGTTGGAATGTGCTGAGAAGTAACGGAGGGTGCAAAGTTGAGTCTCTGAGTGGACAAGATTAGAGAGAAAAAGCTCTGGTAGTTGAAAGGAAATATAGGCATGCCAGGTTGTGTTGTTTGCTTGCTTCTTAGTGTGACTGTTTTGTTTTCATTTTTATTTTTTAGAATGAGTAATATCAGGGCTGAAGGGAGGTCGAAGATGAACAAGACAGGAGAGAACTGACGAATGAGAATTCTTAGATGGTGAGGAGTGATGTAATCCAAAGGAGAATGGAAAGGTTGGTCTCTGACACTTTTCAAAGGCTGAAAGCAGTGGAAGGATGACAATGCAGATAGGTTTGTAGAAGACGGATGAAGGAAAAAGAGGTAGGATGGTGGAAAGTTTAGAAGCCAGACTATGAAACCAGGTTCAAATCCAACTCCTTCCACTTACTAGCTTGATGAAATTCTGCTTTCTGGACTTCAATTTCTTCATCTGTGAAATGGATGGAAAGTATTACCTATGTCATAGATTTGTGAATTTTTAAATGAGTTAACGTTTATAAGAGCACTTTAAGAATATCTGGCACCTACCAAGTGCTGTATAGGTGGTAGCTATGATTATATCATTGTGGGATGATAAAGAAGGTCCTGTTTGATCATTTCTATTTTATCCAAGAAATGGGATGAGTATGAAGAAAATGTTAACCTTTCCAAAGGACAAAGTCATGTAAACAAACAATGAGAATACCTTTTTTCTGTTAAATTGCTAAAGATTTAAAAGCTGTAATACCCACTGTTGGTGATGGTGGGGTGAATCAGGCCTACTCCTCCACATCTGGTGAAAGCATAACGTGTACATCCTCTTCAGGAGGCAATTTGGTTCTATGAATCACAAGATTTTATTATGCCAATAACACAGAGGTCCTCAGAGGAGGGGTGTGTGCTATAAAGAGGGGGTGGAAAGTCCTGCCACTGAGAAAGCTAGTTAGTTATCGTTGACTCCATCCCCAGTCCCCTGATTGATGAAACTTCAGGTCCTTCCCATGGTTCCTGTTAATTCCCAGGTTTATGCTCTGCAGTATAATCGGCCTTAGGCTCCTGTGTTTGTAATGCTGTCTTTGTTTCTCTTTCCAACAATTCGGCTTCTTCACAAGTCTCCAAAAGAAATCCACTCAGAGGGAGGGGGTCGTGTCCTTGGAGCGCACAGTCTCACATCTTATTTCTCTGTCTTATTCTCTGCCCCCAGTCCCCAGCCCCCTCTCCCTGACCTGCCATTGCCTCTGGGGGTTCAAAATTCTTCTCTATTGTGCAGAGCACTTCAGCTCTTCTAAATTTCTATTAGTAATTCCAAAATTGCATAGTAAGCCCTTCAAGGCATCCTGGAGAGTATCCTAAGACCGACTGTTCCTAGAAGGGTTGTCAATGACAAAATTTTGCTACTGCCTCAGCAATTCTATGTCCAGAACTAAGAATAATCAAATACTTGTTAGAGTATTATAACCGCCAAAACATAAACAACTTAAATACTCAACTGAAAGGGTTAATAAATCATGATATATATCACGTGATGGAGTGTCACACAACTATTAAAGTACGGTTTGAAAAACACTTAATATTGAGGAAATTTTTGTAATACACTTTAAAAAATACACTGAAGTATGAAGAATAAAACAACCAAAAAGGGGTAGACCCTAATCTCCCTTCTCATCAGCACTTTAATAAGGAATAATGAATGTATGAGGTTATAAAATTTAAACAGTGCAGAAAGTCACAAAACGAAAAGTGAAAGACCTCATTTCCGTCTTTCCCCTACCATCACTCTCCAAGTGAACAATTGCTTATTATACTTCCTAATTTTAAAAAGCATAAATCTGCATAAATTCACATCTATCTTTATTTTAATTTTACACAAAAGAGAGCATACAATTTACATAGTTTTATACCTTTTTAATGTTTATGATACATTTCAGCGATCTTTAGCAAATATGTATATGTAGAGATACACATTTTTAATATAGCTTTGATACTATTCCACATTATTCCATTGTATCAGTATACTATATCCAGTACCCTATTTTTGGAAACTCTGGTTGCCATATTTTCTTCCAAAAGACTGCTCCAATTTACACTCCAATTTACAGTTTTCCCATATTTTCATTGCATCTGTACCAAGTATCATTAAAATTTACTATATATATTTAAAAGAAAAAAAAAGTCCAGTATAAAAATGTCAGTAAAGTCATTCAGCCACCAGTAAATTAGAGCCTACTATGTGAATTTGAAAATCATGGCATGGTATTACATGGTATTACACAACAATTACAGAGATTAGTAAAATATGGTTCTTAGTCTCTGCCCTCAGTCTAATAATCTGGTGGGGGGGGGAGAGGAGGAAGATGTAAATAAGTGATAACAATACAGAAAAGAATAGAAAAGGAAAAGAGCACAAAAGAGAGGGAAATAGTTGCCATATAAAATTAAAATGCAGAGCAGAGCATGGAGGAAGAAGTGATTTCTTTCCACTGGGATTACGGAAACCTGTGGTACAGGTGCCATTGTACTTGGGATTTAAAAACCATAACAGCTACCATTTGTTGATGGTACCGGGAGCTATGCTGATTTACCTTAAGTGCATTTTCTAATTTAATCTCTGTAACAATTTGAGGTAGATAAGATTTCCACAGGCATTTTATAGATAAGAAATCAGAATCTGAGCAAGATGAATGACGTTACACAGCTGCTAACCATACACCTTACATGCACAGCTATTTTAATTCTCATGACGTTCCTGTGAAGTAAGAACTACTATTACCCCTGTTACAGGTGATAAAAAATAAGGCACAGAGGGCTTAAGTTATTTGCTTAAGGTCACAGTGACAGATAAGTGGCAGAGCAGGGACACAAACCAAGGCAATCTCAGAGCCCAAGTCCATGGCTGGTTTGTTGTGGGAAGGAATAGGATGAGGAAAGGGCACCTGAAGAGGAGAGAGCTGCGTGAGTGTGGTCAGTGTGAGGGATGCATTGGCTGAGCCAGACTCTGGAAGCACAGGGACCAGTAAGGGAGCTGTATGTTGGGGACTGGACACGGCTAATGGAAGTGAGAAGGGAATAAGTTTATGGAAATGAGATGCAGTGCAGAGGTAGAATAGAGAAGACTTGATGACTAATCAGATGCCTCAATCACAGCCCTCTCAGCCTTCACCTCTCTAAACTAAGCATTTTACTCCTTTTAGTCAGAGCTCACAGGCAGCCTTTTATTCCTTTCCTTTGGATTATTTTAGAGGCCTGTTTCGGGATGCTTCTGTTAGAGATGAGATCCTTCTTGTGCAATGTGGGCTTGAGAAAGGATGATGATAATGAGCTTTGCACTGGAATAGTACTTCTCCCTTCCTAGCTCAAGAATGCAGCAGTCATGGGGTTAGGGTAGTGGTTATCAATCAGGCTGCAAGAGAAATAGCATCCTCCCCTCCAGTAGTTTTCAGAGTTGAGTGGAGAGATATGTCCAATTGCCATTTTCCAGTTTTCCTGACACTTCTTTCTGTAGCATTCCACATTGTTGATTATTCCCTCCTTGAAGTCCTCTCTGCCATTAACTTCTGCATTATGACTCTTACTGATTTTCCTCCTACGTCTCTGACTTGCCTTCCCATTCCCCTTAAGTAGTACTATCTGCTCCTTTGCTTGCCTGTTAAGGGACCACGTTCCTCAAGGTTTGCTCAGCATTCTTTAATTCTCCTTCAGTTGCTACCTAAAATCTCCAATAAATTTACTTAGAATCTTTCAACTGTCAGTTCACAGAAATAAGAGGACTTGGATCTCTTTATTTCACTGTTTTTATTCATAGAACCTCATTAAAGTTATAACTAGGGCTCTAAACCCATTTCTGAGAAGGTCACATGGGTCAACTTTACTTATCTCCTCTTCTCGGCAGACCCAATGATTGGTCCTCACTTCAGCTCTGATCTGGACTCTGCTCCTTGACTGTATTCATGCCTAGACCTATGACTGCCCTGCTTTTGACTACTATGTACAAACACTTCATTTGGCCTAGTCTAGTTATCAGTAATCTATATCAGTAGTTCCCAGATTTTACAACACATTGAGTCACCTAGGGATCTTAAAAAATCTTGTCACCTGGTCCGCACCCAGACATGCTGATTTAATTGGTACGAGGGCGGGACTTTAAAAAGCTCACCACATTATTCTAACGTGCAGTAAATTTGGGAACTACTGCCCTGTATAGTCGTTCTCACACCCAGTTACTCATGGGAATCACTTAGGGAGCTTCTTTAAAAAAAATACAGATTTGGGGGTTCTACCTTAGACCTCAGCCACTGGGACCCAGGAGTCTTCACTTCTTTTAAGTCTCCAGATGAATGGAATATTGAGATCAATTCCCTGCCATGTGTGCAACTTGAAGTGGGCCTTTATGGCCAGATCACCAGTGCCTTCATACCAGTTTTTTTTAGTGGCACCATGATATAACTTCCACCCATATCTGACGGACAGCCAGTCTATACCTTCTCTTCCTATCCACGTTCTGTGATCCAGACTCGTGTATATAAGATCCCAAAGATATTTGGCTGTCATGCCACATGCACTTCAAATTCAACATGGCCAAAACTGAACTCATCAGTTTTAAATTTTGGGGGTTTCTCTTCTCTGTCTCATCCAGGTGAACTTCACCCCTACCTATATAAGTATACAAGTCCCAAGCCTAGACACCGTGTTGACTTCTCTTAACCCACAGCCAACAGCAACTAAGTCAGCTACACTAAACTGTATGCTGTTGATTCTTTCTGTTTTGCAATGACAGCCTTCGTTCAGATCCATATTCTCTCTCAACCAGTGTACTTTTTTTTTTTAACATCTTTATTGGGGTATAATTGCTTTACAATGGTGTATTAGTTTCTGCTTTATAACAAAGTGAATCAGTTATACATATACATATGTTCCCATATCTCTTCCCTAACTGGTCTTCTTGCCACGAATTTCCTGACTGCTAATCTCAGCTTTCTTCCAGTTCTTTACTGCTGCTTGAATGAACTTTCTAAAGTGCAAATATGATCTTATCACCACTCTGCTTAAAATCTTTTAGTGGCTTCACCTTGCCATTAGGATAAAATTCAAACTTTCAAGCATACAAAGTCCCATGCGTTTTGCCTCCAGCCTCATTCCTCGGGACAAAGTTTCCCTTTTATGTGAGTCACCTGGGGCCCCACTTCAGACCTACTAAATCAGATTCCCTGGAGGAAGAGGCTAGATAGCCAATATTTAACAAGCCTTAGGTGATTCTGCTGATCACGCAAGATTGAGAAACAGCCCACAGACACACCCAGAACACCTGTCACTTTAGAAACCCAACCTGCGTGAGGCTTCTTGAATAAACTACACGGTGTCATATCTTTACTGTCATTTGCCTGTGCCCTTTCAGCTGGCTCCCTTCTATCCGGATGCCCTCATGGGATGGAGTTTGCTGACTCTTCCAGTACTACTCTTCCGGACTCCTCTTTTGTATTTCTATAACACCCTGTGCCCTTCCTTGTTCCACTATTTACCACCTTGTCATTTTCTTGTCTAGCTTCCCCATTAGAATTTGAATTCCTTGATGGTAAACATACTGTCTTGTTTTTCTTTTTTTTTAATCCCCAGATTTCAGCACAATGTTAAGCATAATGACTATCCGTTGAATGTATTACTAGAAAATGAAAACGGAGGAGTCCATTGTTAAATAAACAGGGTTGTCAAAAGCCTAGGCAGAATTAGCAATACAGACGGAGTATCCAAATTTGAATTTAAGTCTGGAGGTCCCATACCAATAATTTAAAATACAAGTACATAGAATCATAGTGTAAGTACAGCATAGGTCAAAGTTTTTAATTGCAGGTGATAGACACGGACGCAAGCTGATTGGAACAGAAAAGGAATCTATTGAAAGGTTGTTGGAAAGCCCACAGAATTTCCAGGAAGACTAAAATGCCAGGCTTTGAAAACAGGCAGGAACAAAGGAAGGCTGAGCAGCTAGAATCACGGCCACGGCTGAACAATGGAGGCTGCAGCTCACCTACCTGTCTCCACCAGCACAAGGCACGATGCTGCAGTCGATGCTGCTTCTAGTTGCTGTGGCTTCTGTGGCTAAAATACTCCACTCACCCTGTTTCATTGCCTTACTCACCCCACTGAAATCTCAGGCTGGTTCAAATGACTGGACAAATGTACGTCTGGGTGTGTGTGAGATGGAGGTGCTGTGAGAGCACGCTCTGGACTTCTCAGCATCCATGTGCACATGGAACAGAGGTTCATAGCTTGCAGAACTTCCCAGATAAAGGCAGGAGTTCAGATCCTGAATAGCCAATTTAAAATAAAACTTTCTAATGTATGTAGTGTTACAAAATGGTAAAATTAATTAAAACCCTAGTGCTTTCTTAATTTCTGAGTAAAATAACAACATTCACTACATACTGTGATATCAGACTTGCAGAAGTCTTTAGGCAGCAAAAACCACAGTTTACTTCCTTCAGGACACTTGGAGAATGAATAGGAATCCAGAGGAGAAAGTTAGGTTCCAAATAAGGGGTATAGAGACGAGAGTGGTGGGCTCAAAATTGGTACTGCAGGGTCAAGAGTTTGTAGCTGGGGAGATCAAATTGAAGCAAGGGGGTGAAAACAAACATAGGTTCTGGATGATTGCCTTATACATGGGGAAGTATTCAAGGTTAACAGTTCGCTTCAAATTGTATTTCTTTGTTTTTATTTAAAGAAAGATTTTTTGTGTGTAAAAAGAATAGATGCTTTAAAATTTTTCAGCAATATTGAAAAATGCAAAAGAGAAAGTTGAAACAATCACTTCAAATCCTACCCCCAAGAAATACCATTAACACTAGGGGGGACATCATTCTAACCATCGTTCCACACATGGTAGATGTGTAGAAAATATATAAACATGTATACAGATGAAAGCATCTGGGCTGCCACATTGCACCACTCAAGAGGTCAACTTTCATCCAGAATGCATGTGATAAAGATAATTGATTGGATGGATGGATGAATGGACCTTTTTTTTTTTTTTTTTTTTGCGGTACGCGGGCCTCTCACTGTTGTGGCCTCTCCCGTTGCGGAGCACAGGCTCCAGACGCGCAGGCTCAGCGGCCATGGCTCACGGGCTCAGCCGCTCCGCGGCATGTGGGATCCTCCCGGACCGGGGCACGAACCCGTGTCCCCTGCATAGGCAGGCGGACTCCCAACCACTGCGCCACCAGGGAAGCCCAGGATGAATGGACTTTTGTTAAATGGTCTCATTTTAAAAATAAAAATAATAGCTTTAATTTTTATTGAGAGAAAAAAATTAAAGGAATTTGTGGACTTCAAATATGTTTCTTCATCACAAAATACATTATTTCCTTTTTTAAAAAAGACTCTCTTAGGTTAAAAATGAATTTGTTAAAAAATAAGAGATTGAAATTGTTGTGTCTCTTGTTTCAATTGAATGTTTTGGTCTTAGACAGTGTCAGTTGACTCACTGCTATGAAAGATGAGAACTGCAGCCCTCTTATGCTTGTTGTCTCATACCCCTCTCAATTTTGCCTTGTTTGAGTTGTTTTATTTTTATACTGTCAAGATTTATTACACTTGTATTATGTATTTTCCAGTAGTCTATTTGGAAATGGCTTAATTGCTCACGTGTTTGGTTTTTTAGTTTTGCTACCACTTATCCATTTCCCAGTTTTAAATTTTGATTCATTTCTTAATCAGCTGGATTTTTGTCATCAAATATATTTTACTTTACAAGAAAATCTCAGTGTGTTATATTCCCTGAGCTCTTTCTTTTTAAAGTATGTTTGTTTTCACTTACATGACACCGTGCCTGGGAAAATGTTCTTCGGTCCTACTTTCTTTACTTCAGAAATCTTTTTCACATTTCTCTATCATTTCTTTGGCATTGAATACTGCTGTGGAAAAGAATGTGATGCCAACCTGTTTCTTTTTTTTCTTTTGTACGTGATTTGGTTTTTTGCCTCGATATTAGACTATTCATTTTTATACTTTCAAGTTCAACAAATAAATCAGAAGTTTCCTAGGGCTGAGACTTCCTTATGTAATTATTCTCATCAGAATTTGAGGTGTGATTTTTGCTCTCCTTGCTTTGGCAGTCCTGAGAAACAGTCTTCTAGCAAGTCTATAAAGCCAGGGAGTATGAATGCATTAAGAAGAATGCCAGATGGTATCTCTGATTCTGATTTTGTCTTCTAGGTCCATTGCTTTTGGTTTTTGTTCCTTCTCATGTTCAAGCAAGTCTTGTACCTTTTCTTGGGTGGCTTGGAGTGATTTCATGCACTCAACAGTTGCTGGAAAGATGGTGAGGTAAGGAAGTAACAGGAGTTACTGGAAGAGAGTGCTCTTGGTGGAGAGTTGTAATGAGTTCTGCACAGAGCAAGTGTGGTAGACCAGATATATTGTTAGGAAGATGAGTTTTGTAAGGCTTCTTCTGCCTGGCTAATGGTCTGTAATTTGCTGTCGATAGATAGATACATATGGATGGAAGGGTCTGAACAGAATTTTCTTTCTAGAATAGGTAGATGAAGTAGTTGACAGTCTGTGGAGGTAAAAAACTTCTGCATTGTCCTCTCATGTAAAGATAATACATGTCATTTTGGTGAGGGCATACACTTCCACCAAGACAATTTTGTACCTTAGTAAGGAAAAGGAGAGCAGCCAATGATAAAATACATGATGATGGTATCCCAGAGGTGCTTGGAGGGGGTTGTCAAGAGGACTTGAAACAATGATTCTGGACCATTAAATCTATCCTGCATATATGCACATGACGTAGGTGTTTGTGTTTTGGATGTTAATATGCCAAAGGTAGAGTCATCAGAAATTCCAGAGGATTATTTTAAATGTTTTTAGTGGGCCACAGTGACCCCAGATGCAGAAGCACAGAATTTGTGGGTATGCATCTCATGCCAAGATATATATCAAATTGTTTTGGTTAAGAAGTCTCTCTCCTATCACTGGACCACACTGCTAGGAGCCCTGGATACTGACCAAGTGCTGGGCCTCTAGGCATTGGTTGGCTTCCCTAGGATAGCCTTCCTTAACACTGGCTGAGACTGAAAGATCAGGGTTTTTATATAGGAATATTTCTTGTAATGGGCTAGTATTGTGCCTACAAAGCAGTGTATCTGTGTGGTTGTCTGAGCTCTTGTCTCTCGTTAGCGACACAGATAGCAAAACGGAGCTCCCCTCCTCTGATGCAAGTAGAGTTCTCAAGATCACCAGTGCTACTCACAGCCTTCACGTGAGATGTAAACCTATCAGGATGTTGAGCCCTTTTAATTTAGTGTACCACCAAACTGTCTTTGTCGGTAGTTTTTTTTTCCCTTCACTGGGGAGTTACCCTTAGCTAGAATGAGCTGCCCCTGATGAAGAGAAACAGGTCAGCTGCAATGGAACCTTCTTTGGGCCCAAATGGCATTCACAAAGATATTAGAAAGTTAATTTAGATCAGAGATAGAAGCTATAAGCCTATATTATGAAATCAGCCCACAGGCACATTTTCTTTGGCCAAGATGCTCTTTGCCTGCACACAGTCATTAAAAGATTTTTTTCAGTTAGTTCCCTATTTTCAAAACTTAGAAAATGTCCCATAAAGCATCCAGATTTTTCTCTTTTCTTGTAAAATGAGAGAGATGACAATCACACCAAGTGTACATGTCCAATGGCAACACCAGATCCAAAGCTGCTAAGAAGAGCCGGGGAGCAGGAGCCCTCTTGACATAGGCCTGTGCGCTCCGCTTCACCAGGGTCCCGCCAGGTATCATCCTCCCGACACAGAGGCCAGCTGCCGGTTCCCATGTACTGTCACACCTGAACTTTTGTTTTTCACGTGGTAGAGTCAAGAGGAACGTTTCCTACCAGAAGTGGAAATGTACAAGACAGGGGGCGATGGATTTCTTCTTCTTGGCCTGCCTGACTCATTACCTATTGGGAACCTCTGGGCATCTGAGTGTTGCTTTAGATGATAGAAGGGCAAGGTGGGTCAGGTAGGCCGAGATTAGGATACACATGATGGTTAGTTTATAGAAAAGGGCCGCTCCTTCCATGTGACCAGCACTTACCTTTGTCATGTAGACTTATTGCTTAGGAGTAGGGATGGGACTGTTGGGGAAAGAAAAGTCAATGGTAATCAGGAACTACTGAATGTCCTTAATTCTTTTTCTTTTTTTTTTTGCGGTACGCGGGCCTCTCACTGTTGCGGCCTCTCCTGTTGCGGAGCACAGGCTCCGGACGCGCAGGCTCCGGACGTGCAGGCTCAGCGGCCGTGGCTCACGGGCCCAGCCGCTCCGCAGCATGTGGGATTCTCCCGGACTGGGGCACGAACCTGCGTCCCCTGCATCGGCAGGTGGACTCTCAACCACTGCACCACCAGGGAAGCCCCAAATGTCCTTAATTTTTGCAGTAACATATAGCTTTCTGACTTTTCTCCCTGAGTTTTATTATTATAAAATTATAATGTGATTTATTCAAGTCCTCTGCTTACTCTCCATGCCTGAACTACTGGGCAGTTTGTGAGCCTAACCAATGACTCTAGACTAAGCCTCCTGTGAGCCATGGTTCTAAAATCATCTGAGTTTTATACCAGCCAGATGCTTTGCAACTATGCAGCCAGGCAGAATATTATCCTGGTATAAATACAAGTTGTCACCTTACTTTCCTTTGTCCAGCTTTCAAGTGTCTTATGCTCTTTAAAATCATTTCTACATTTATCTTGGAATGACTAATACATTCCCTTGGTTCAAATTCAGAAAGTAAAAAGGGTATAGAGTGAAGCATCTTCCACCCACACCTGTCCCCCAATTATCCAGTGCTCCTCACTGAAGGAGAATAATGTTACCAGTTTCTAATTTATTAATCCAGAAATTGTTTATGCGAATATTTTTCAAACTGTGATCCACTGACCCCTGTGGGTTTCCAAGATGCATTGAGGGTCTGTGAGATCAGAACTATTTTTATAATGATAATGAGGCACATTTGCCATGTTTACTGTTGACATTTTCCCCGGTGATGGAAAAGCAGTGGTGGATAAGACCCCTGGCACCTTGACATGAGTCAAGACAGTAGCACTAAACTGTACTAGGAGTCATTGTATTGTTCCCTACCATGTATTCACAGCTAAAAACATTCAAATTTCACTTAAGAATGTCCTTGATGAAGCAGGGAAAGCTAATAATTTTATTAAATCTTGACTCTTGAGTGCCTTTTTAATATTCTGTCTGATGCAAAGGGAAGTACACATGAAACACTTTCTCTGCATACCAAAGTACCAGGTTGTCTCAAGGGAATGCACTTGTGTGGTCGTTTGAGTTGCAAACCCAAAGCTGCATTTTTCATGGAACACCATTTTTACTTGAGAGAATGACAGGCAAACTATGGTTATTCATGCAGTTGTTTTGGAAACATTTTCTTAAAAATGAACAAAATGTGCTGGTTAATTCAAGAAAAGCAAATGACAGTATAAGCCGCAAATTATAAAATTTGAGCTGTTAACTAAAAATTAGAATTTTGGAAAATTTGTATCCACCAGTGTGAGCTCAATAACTTCACAGTATCTAAAAACTTTTCTGATGAAATTGGTGGTGTTACAGCAAATGCAATTTTTTAATGTTATAAAATGAGACGTGTTAGCCTTTAGAAGATATATATAAAACTCAATGGACCAATATTTCCCAAATGACCAATGCATGATCTTAAAAAATCATGCAGGGGTAAAAGAAGTATTCAAAGTGCAAGGCACACCAGTGGATTTTAATGTAACTGGGTATGAATAGCTCTTTGATAGTTTCAGACACTACATTGCAGTTAACCTTTAAAAAACTATTGTTGAGTTTTGGCATAATAGCAAAGAAGAATAGCTACAATCATCTAAAATGCCTTTTGAAATACTTCTGTTTTCCAGCCTCTTAACTGTGTGAAACCATATTTTCTTCTTATACTTCCACCAGAACAACATATCACAACAGATTGAATGCAGAAGCAGATATGAGAATCCAGATGTCTTCTAGTAAGCCAGACATTCAAGAGATTTGCAAAAATATGCCACTCTTAACTTTTTATTTTGAAAAACCCAGCTATTTTTAATAAAAATATGATATTTCTGTTACCATGTAATGGATTCATTATTGCTGTGTTTTCACATGATGGAAGGGGCAAGAGAGCTCCCCAGAGTCTCATTTTTAAGCTCACTAATCTCATTCATGAGAGCTCTGCACTCAGGACCTAATCACCTCCCTAAGGCCCCATCTCCTAATGCCATCATACTGGGGATCAACATATAACTTTTAGGGGGACAGTAACATGCCATCTATAGCAACATATATTAAATATACATGTACGTGTATATATATATATATATATATATATATATATATTCTTTATGTATTCTCCTTTTCTTATACAAAACATCCTATGCTCACTGATCCCGCACCTTGCTTTCTGAACTTAACAACATGTCTTCAGAATCATTCCATTATCAGGACATATAGATATTCTTTTTATGGCTACATGTTATCTCCTTGTAAGAATTTGCCTTAATTTTAAAACCTAGTCTTATATTGGTGAATTTTTAGTTATTTTGTTCTTAGAGATGATGCCACAATGAATAACCTTGTACCTTTGTCATGCCACACACATGTGGGAAGCTATGTAGGAGAGAGTAGAAATGCTGGCCAAATATTCAAGTGCATATGTAATTTTGATATATGTTACAAAACTTATAAGCTTATGCTTTTTTTTAACCAAAAAAAAGCAAGTAGTCTTTAATAGTAATCTATTACAGCTTTATGAAAATAGAGAACATCAATGTTATATGTACACTGTGGTCAGGTGAGTATAGCAGAGTTGAATGGTATGTACATACATACATACATGTAATTTACATGTTTTGGAGCAAAAATTGACTTTAAAATATAAAAATTAAGAAAGTTATAAAATCTATTGTAATATATAAGGCATATTGTTGATTGTCCATAAATGTTCTATATCATGGATGTCATTTTGGAGAAGTTGTAAGTTTTGGCATTTGTTTGGTCTATAGTTGAAATGATTTGTTCTTTTGCTGGAGGCCATGAAGCAGCCGGCACTGACTGCACCAATGAGCACAAGGTTGCAGCATTTGTAAATTCCAAGTTCACAGTGGCTGGTGAAGGAGATGGTGCTTGTCATTGCAGAAGCAAGATTTCAGAGCCTAGTGGGGATGAATTCCAGGCAAAGACTGTTGCAGAGAAGCAAGATAAGTTCTTGCCTAGATGTTGCGGGTAAGTGTGGATAGCTCATAGATTTGGGCTGGTAAGTGATATAATGAAGCATCTTTGTGTAGGAGGATTTTTTTTTTAATCTTAACATTTTCAAATAAATTTAAAAAAAGTCCTTCGTTACCTCCTTCTTGTCCCCAGATGAGCGTCACAATGTTTTTGGTACTCATGGATCTTTGGCTGATTATCTGGTGTCCCATATTCTCCCATTTTATCTTCATATATCAACTTAAATGCCACCCCTTCCAGGAAACCTCACAAGGTTCCCTTAAAATCAACAAAATTATTTTCCTTCCTATTCCCAAAGCATCTTGTACTCTCTACGATATTTCTTTATTTTTGTACTTTTGCCACCAGTATTTCTCTAGAATATATTGTGATGTATTATAATTGCCCATTTATTGATAACATCTCCACTATATTTTACATCCTAAGGAGAGTGATGATATGTGTTTTATTTAATGTGTTTTACTCCCAGAACCTAGTATATTACCTGGCATATAGTAGATACTCAATTAATATTTGTTGAATAAATAGAAGGACAAATTTAGCTGAAATATGGGCTCTTGATATCTGGAAATTTTAATTTAAAAGTCCCCAATACCCTAGCAACTACTTTAAACAGCCCTATTTTCACATCATTTGTTTTACTGTTTCATATAAAATTTCTAGCAAAACAAATACACATAGTATTTCTGGTATAGATATACTATGGTTTGATGTAATTTAGAATGCTATTTTCTCCTCTGTTTTCTGTACCTTCCCTAGTGATATTAGTGCTATTTGCCTTATTAGCCATCAATGGCACCTTGGGCCTAAGAGAAAAAAATGGATTCTCCAAAAAGTAATAGGATAAATCACATAAGAAAAGTACAGTCAATAAGCTGGTATAATATACACATTAATAGCCCAGTGAAAACATGCTTTAGATGATATTATTTAGTGTGAGATTATTTTTCTATATTTTGATCAAAATTGATTTATTTTCCTTGGTTTCTAAACTACCTTAGGTCAACCAGAGAAAGCAGAATCTCAAGATGTGGGGTAACATTATCATATTTTTAATTCTGAAAAGACTTCTTTTGTGTCTACTTACGTGAGCAAGGATCAAGTGAGGAGGAACTCATGAGAGGTTGGAGCTTCAGGAAGCTTCTTCCCCATGTTCCCTGCCACCTCCTCACTTTCCTATAAGGCAAGATCCTATTCATTTCCTTTGAGAAAACTTCTCTCATCCTTTCATTCCAGTTAGAATTCATTATTCCCTCTTCGTGCCCTCTTTTACTATTTTCCCACATGCATTCAAACTTTTTTGACTGATCTTGTATCTTCTGACAGAAAATGGGTTTCTTGAGGGTCCATCTTGGGTTTTCTCATGATGTCTAGCATGATGACTCACGTATGATATTGTTCTAAAGATGTCAAATGCCTTAGTGTCTCTGTAGTGACTTGCCCCCATTGTCTATACAGACATGTGATGTAGAGAACAAGAGTATTCAGAAAAGGTGGAAAAAGCCAGACAAACTCTTAAAAATACAGAAAAGTTTTTGCAAGCACAAGAAGATTTAGATGAAGGAAATAAAAATCATTTCAAGAATACCATGAGTTAGCTTAAACACTGGCCATCGGCCTAGTTCAAAACTTGACATTAACATTTAGAAGTTTGTCATTTTGACCAGTGACTTACATCTCGAAACCTTAGTTTATTCAACTGTAAAATGGGGATAATAAGAGTAGGTATCTGTGTTAGGTAGAATTATAAGCGGGCCCCCAAGTTTCCCCCCAGCTGGTTGTATTCTTTGTCTAATCACCTCTCCTTGACTGTGGGATGAATGTGTGGGATTTTACTCTAGTGATTAAATTATGTTATGTGACAAAAGAGATGGGATTTTTCAGATGTAATTAAGGTTTTAATCATCTGACTTTGAGTTAATCAAAAGGGTGATTATCCTGGGTGGACCTGACGTAATCAGGTAAGCCTTTTAAAGGAGGGTCCAGGGCCTCCCTGAAGGGAGACATTCAAAGTGAGAGAGACATTCAATGTTTGCTTCTTTAATCTTGCCAGGATTGAAGAAGCAAACTCTCCTGTTGTGAGAGGTCTATGCATGTGGCAAAGAACTGCAGGGGCCTCTGGAGCTGACAATAGGCAGCCTCAGCAGACAATCAGCAAGAAAAAGGGACTTCAGTCCTACAACCACAAGGAGAAGAATTCTGCCAACAACCACATGAGCTCTGAAGAGACCTCCAAAACCTCACATGAGACCTTAGCCCTGGCCGTCACCTTGACTGCAGCCTGTGAGACCCTGAGCTGAGGACCCAGTTTAGCTATGCCTGGAGCCTTGACCCATAGATACTGTGAGAGCATAAACGTGTGTATTTGTCAGCAGCTAAGTGTGGGAAGGTTTGTTACACAGCAATAGAAACAAATATACAACCTTATGAGGCAGATTTTCAGGTTACCAACAGCTGATTCTGGCTAAAATTAGATTTTTTTTAAAAAGCAGAATTTATGAGAACAAAATTTAGTATGTCGAAAAGTTGAAGGAAAAGCTAAGTGATCAGGCCTGGGGAAAAACAGGCACTGGGGCTACTCTGCGGATATCATTCAGGAATTCGGGGGAGTGCACTCTGGAATAACTTACCTACAGCCAGCTACTCTTGTCATCCGGCCCACAAATCAATAATCAACACTCCTGACAGAGTCTGAATGGCCTCACTTCCATCACCCGCCCATTCCTTGGTGTTAGGAAGCTGTGGACTTGACAGGTACCTGAGGCCACATGGAATGAGTCTGCAAGCTCCCTAAAGGGAAAGTTGGTGCTATCAATGAAAGAAGAGGAAAAGAATCTCGGGTAGTCACAAAAACAGAAATCCACCTTACTATCTTATAGCATTGCCAAGAAGACTGAGATAAGAAGTGCCTTGCACAGTTCTTGGCACACAGTAGTCGCTCAGTAAATTATTAGGCATAATTATTAAGCACCGGGGGACCTAAGTCTCATCTAGATGGTAACAGAGAACTCTGCTCCTGAAGATGAAAAGAGAAATCCCATCCTGATGAAGGAAAAATTTTCCTAGTACTCAAGAAAATAGTCTTAAGTGCCTGATGCTACCTGGATGATTTATAATTAAAGGGTTATCAGAAGATAGAAAGTTGTAGATTCCCAAGTGCTCTTTGTGCTGATTATTATTGCCATGTACTCAAAACCAAACCAGCTGTCAGATGGACTCCTCCAAACTCCAGTGGGTCAGGAAGGGAAACCAACTGTTAGTGGCTATACCTCTTTTCACAAAACTCTTAATGATCGGTTCACAGTTCTGACAGTAAACATGCCAGACAGTGCCGAAGTCCATCCATCTATGTTTAAACCATGGCTTTAAATTTGAAATTTTAGAAAATTCATTCAAATGTGAGATGATAGCCCATTTACTGAGGATCCTAAATGGAATCCAGAGCAGCTGTAATTACCTGGTACTGAGCGATGTAGTTGTGTTAGAGAGGCGGGGCTGTCCTTTGACCTTCGTGTCAGAGTATGTTATTGGTCAGTATGCCCCTTTTGAGGAAGGCCTGTCTAAGAGATGCTGTCATTTTCGGCCTGAGACATCATTGATGGCTGAATTTAACTTCCCTTCCATTCTGTTCTACTCCACAAGTATTTATTGAGCCCCCATTATGTGCAATGAACTGTATTAAGTGCTATGATAGATTTAAAAAATGAATAGATAAGATAGAGCTCCTGACCTTAGGGCATTTTATTATCTCACAAGAGAGACAAACGTTTACGAGGACCAGATATAATATAGAGCAGGATGTGACAAGTGCTAAAATAGGTAGAGACAGAAGAAAGCTTTAAATTTCAAGTGTAAATGACCTGGAGTTTTTCACGGTAGAGGTAGAATTTGAGGCCTTCTCAATTATATGACCTTCTGGGACAGGTAGCACTTTATTATTTATCTGTTTGTTTGTTTGTATTCCAGGTGCCTAGGTCCCCTGGTACTTAATATATGTAACTTAAGATGAGTTAGGAAAAAATTTTAATTGAGGTAAAATATACATAACATAAAATTGACCATTTTAACCATTTTTTAAATGTATGGTTATGTGGCATTAAGTACATTTGCATTGTTGCCAAAAAAACTGTCACCACCATCCATCTCCAAAACGTTTTTCATCTTACAAAACTGAAACTGTACCCATTAAATGACAACTCCCAATTTTCCCCCTCCCATAGTCATTCTGCTTTCAGTCTCTGTGAATTTGATTCCTCTGGGTACCTCAGATAAGTGTAATCCTACAATATTTGTCCTTTTGTGACTGGCTGATTTCACTTAGCATAATGTCTTCAAGGTTCACCCATATAGCATGTGTCAGAATTTCCTTCCTTTTTTATAAGGCTACATAATATTCCCATTGCACGTATAACACCACATTTTGTTTATTAATCTGTTGATAGCCATTTGTGCTGTTTCCACCTTTTGGGCTATTGTGAATATGCAGCTATAAAACATGGAGGTACAAATATCTGTTTGAGAGAGTTAGAAATTTCGATAGGTCAAGTGGGGACAGAGAATGGGCATCTCAAGCTTAGGAAACAGCATGAACAAAAGCAAAAGACAGGTGACAATGTATGGGGTTTGCTTGGCGTGGCTTATGCATGCGTTTGTGGGGTTGTGCTGGCTGAAGACAGAAAGGCCAGTTTGTTCCATTGCTTGAAAGGCACGAAATACCAGACCAATGAGATAAATTTTTCTAAAGTTCTGAGGAACTATTTAGGTATTTGGAGCAGGGGAGTAATATTACTAACTCTGGACTCGAGGAGAATGATTGTAGTGGCAAGGATGTAGTTAGAAACGTAGGGTAATAAGCCTGGCAGGAGACCAGGCTGGGCAGTGGCAGAGGAAACAGTAAAAAGGCAGTGAGGGATTAGAGGAGAGATATTATAGAGGAACAATCAGTAGGATCTGGTGACCAACTGGATGTGGGTGGCAGCAAGAGGAAGTTGTAGTTAAATCAGTGACTGAGAGCACTGGGACATTATAAACTGAGATGGAGAATGCAGAAGAAAGAAGCCATTCATTAAGCTCATGTGTTCGGGCACCTTGCATGCATTATCTCCTTTAATCTTGATAATGGCCAGTAGAGGAGATATTTATTGGGCATGGGAGGAAACTCAGTGTAGGCAGATTAAGTTATTAATACCTAGTTAAGTAGTGGAAATGGGACCCCAACACAGGTCTAACCCCAAAGCTTTTTTTTGTTTTAAACCACCACACTATTCCATTGTCTTCAAACACATAGAATATCCACGTGGATTTATAGCTCAAGAAAGTGGAAATGTAAGTCTGAAGCTCTGTAGAATGCTCATGAACAAAAATATGGTCCAGGAGTTCTTTACACACAAGATGCGTTCAAATGATGCTGAGGGATTACATGAGTTCCCTCAGGATAGAATATAAAAACAGAAGGGAAGACCAGAACTTAACTCCAGAAGGACTCATATTTATCAGGTGGGAGGAGAAAAGAGGGACTAGGTCCAAGGGACAAGAGAACAGCCAGCAAAGTGAATTGACAAAGAGGTTACGTGAGAAGAGAGTTTCAAAAGAAGGGATTAGTCAACACTTGTCAAGTGCTTCTAGGAAGCACTTATATAGGAATTGGACTGTGGCCACTAGATTTGACATTTAGGAAGTCACTGGAGACTTTAAAAGAAGAAAAGCATATTCAGTAATGTTCTGTGGATTAAAGAATGAATCAGATATATGGAAATTAAGAAAGTTGAGTGCAAGCTACTTGTTCAAGAAGTTTGGCAGCAAAGGAAAGGAGAGATTATGGGA